>NC_051086.1:101577960-101619917 GCF_004664715.2 Peromyscus leucopus
GCTAGGTCCCAACTTCCTCAGGCCGCTCAGATTCTTCCCGTTGCTCTCAAAGCCAGTGCCATGCTCTTCCTGTTTTATCAGAGCCACGTAGACAATTTTCTTTCCTTCTTTCTTCCCTTCTCCCGCCCCCCCCCACCTTTTTTTTTGAGACAGAGACTCAGTATGTCTCTATGGCTGTCTGGAACTATGTAGACCAGACTGGCCTCGAACTCTCAGAAATCTGCCTCAGAGTGCTGGGATCGAAGTTGTGTACACTCAGCCTTAATACCACTTAGTAATCATGAGCTCAATGTGGCAAGATGTGGGAAATGTCATAACCCTCATTTATCACAGCAAAATCTGGCTTGTGAAGAAAGCAGGTGAAGGTCACAGACACTCAGCAGGCAGAGGAACTGAACAGTGAAAGGACATTTTAAAGACGGTGGCCCAAGAGCATGTCCTGTGAAGATTATAGTGGTGTGTGGCCATCACCATTGGAGATTGCAGTACTGTACTCACTGAGGTGGTGAATATGTCCCACATTGAAAAAAGCTGTCACTTAAAAAATTCAAAATGGCCTGGAGACATGGCTCAGAGGTTAAGAATACTGACTGCTCTTCCACAGGTCCTGAGTTCAATTCCCAGCACCCACAAGGTGCAACAAATCTGTAATGAGATCTGGCACCCTCTTCTGTGTACATAATAAATAAATAAATCTTAAGAAAATAAAATAAAAATAAATAAAAATTCAAAATGAGGGGTTGGGATTTTAACTCAGTGGTAGAGCACTTGTCTAGCAAGTGCAAGGCCCTGGTTTGGTCCTTAGCTCCAGGAAAAAAAAAAAAAAAATTCAAAATGATAGCCTAGCAGTGTGCACACACCTTTAATCCAGCATTCAGGAGGCAGAGGTAGGCAGATCTCTAAGTTCGAGGCCAGCCTGGTCTACAGAGCGAGTTCAAGGACAGCCAGGGCTACACGGAGAAACCCTTGAAAAACAGAACAAAACAAAACAAACAAAAACTTGAAATGTGGTGCCTTCACCCTCCTCAAAAGTCCCTTGTGTAGAAACCTCGTCTCTCTCAGATCTATCCCCTCAGCCTTTTCCAATGCAGTATCCAATAGGTTTCTGTAGGTGTCCTAGGCTTCAGGAGACTCAGGTCCTCAGATGAGGGAGGGGGCAGGGGCCCCGGAGGCCCCTGATGCTGTAACTGGAATGGGACACTTTGTGTGTGTGGGGGTGGGGGGCAGATTAGTGGCGGAGCGGAGCCTGGTGGGAAGAACTCGGCTTTGAGCACTCTCGGTTTTCGTTTCCACACTCAGGCGGGAAGTGGCAATTCCCTTCAAAAGAAAAAGGGAAGGGGATTTTGGGTGACGTAACTCTTCTGTGGGTTTTTCAGAACGGTGCCAGGGCAGCCCTGCCCCTACCTGGACTCCCGCGCTTCCTTGCCTGCCAGCGCCGCGAGTCGGTGAGGCAGTGGCGCCCCAGGCTTCACCACGCCCTGCCCGCTGCCCGGAACCTGCGCCTCCATCACCGTAGCTACCTGGCACATTCGCCTTCTCCAAAGCCGTGTTGCCTTGCTTTGGCATGGCCTCAGTAGACCGCTTTCAACACCCTCCGGTCAGAATTAATCACTTTCTCCTGCGCGTGCACACAGACACAAAACCAACACAAAGAACATTTTATATGGAAAGATTTTTCTTTTTCTTTTACTTTCTGTTTTATTATTCTTTTTTTTTTAATCTGTTCACATCTTGTTTATTTACCTGTGTGAGCATGTATGTGTGCTGGGAGGGCGTGCATGCCACAGCTCAAAGGTAATGTGGAGGTCAGAGGACAATTTGTGGCAGCTGGCTCCTCCACTTTGTGGGTTCCTGAGATCGAACCCAGGAGCAAGTGAATTTAATCCGTGAGCCATCTTGTGTGAGCCGTGTGTGTGTGTGTGTGTGTGTGTGTGTGTGTGTGTGTGTGTGTGTGTGTGAATCCTCACACATGTGTGCTGGTGCCAGTGGAGGCCAGAAGAGAGTGTTGGGTTCCCTATAGTTGGAGTTACAGGAAATTGTGAGCCACCGAGTGGGTGCTGGGGATGCAGTTCCCGTCCCTATGGTTAAGTAGCAAGTGCCTAACCACTGAGCCATCTCTCAGCCCCACCCCATCCCTGTTTTTTTTTTTTTTTTTTCCTTTTGGTTTTTCGAGACAGGGTTCTCTGTGTAGCCCTGGCTGTTCTGGAGTTGCTCTGTAGACCAGGCTGGTCTTAAACTCGAAGATCCGCCTGCCTGCCTCTGCCTCCCGAGTGCTGGTTAAAGGCATGCGCCACCACTGCCTGGCACACCCCCCCCCTTTTTGTTTGTAAAGATAGGATCTTGCTCCATACCTCTGGCTGGCCTGGTACTCACTGTATAACCAGGCTGGTATTAAACTCGTGGTGATCCTCCTGCCTCAGCCTTCAAAGTTTTGAGATAACAGGCTTGCACTTTTTAGAAAGTAAGAAACTCCGCGCATAGCTGAAGAGTTCCAGATTCCCCTGTGTAGAGACACAGGGGTGGCGTGGGGTGGGAAGGGGCGGGCACGGGGCCCTGCTACAGGGAGACACAGAGCCAGGCACAAGCAGAGTGGACGCTTCTTGAATGTCAGATGCGGCAGAAATGGTGACCAGGCCCAAGGCGGCCTCCTTCTGGACGAGGACACGGAGGCCAGGCCCATCGGGGCAGCCAGCGCGGCCGGCGTGGCACCGTGGGTGGCTCAGCGCGGCTCACTAAGCCAGTGCCCCACGCACTCCGCGGCTGTCCTGTGGTGGCCGCGCGGCCGCCCGGGTGCCTCCTCTTCCCGCCGGCCCCGGGAAAGTGGCGGTGAGTAACTTTCGGCTTCAGGGGGGTGTGGCGCGGGCGCGGGGCGCACCTGCGTGGGGGCGCGGGGCGGGGCGCGCACCTCGACGGGGCGGGGCGGCCTGTGCTCCCTCCCGCCTCCGGCCGGCGGCCGGCGGATAGCCACCTGGGAGCCGCGCCCCGCGGGCCTCGCGCCACACTTCCCTGGGAGCGGCGCCACGGCGGCACCATGAAGAAGACCTACTCAGGTGGGCGCCGCGCCCGCGTGGGAGGGTCGGCGTCGGGGACCTGCCGTGTGTCACCTGAGCGCTGGTGGCCGGAGTGGGCGAGGCCACCCAGGAACCAAGTCGGTCCGGTGCCTCAGCCCTGCGGATGTTGTATCCCCAGGACAGTCTAGAGCCCTCCCACAGATGGGGGTCGTGGGGCGCTCCACGCGTGAGCTCTGCTCTCCACCCTCTAGGCTTAGACCCCGGGGCCGCCAGGGCCTGGGGGAGGCCGACATGCAAGGCTCTTGCGCTCTGCGCCGCTAGAGTTTCTTCTGTTCTTGGCTTAGGGTTCCCTTCCGCTGTCCCCGACAGAGCTGGCTCACTCTAGAGTTCTGGAGGCGTCCTCTGCGCCCTGTCGGTGGAATGTTTGACTTACAGGTGGCGCTTGAGGCACCCGGCTGCAGTCTGTTGGGTTGGTGGGGTGGGGCTGGATGGAGGGTCTGGACCAACCCCAGCATCTCGTTTTGGCGGTAACTCCTATTGTCATTTGCCCAGTGGGGCACAGGAGGGTCTCCAAACGGGGCCGTCCCAAGAGGCCTGGGCCAGTCCTGGGTCTCAGGATGCCATGAGTGCTCTAGCATGCCAACGCCACTCTAGCAGGTAGAGTGTAGTATGTGTGTGTGTGTGGGGGGGGGTCGCAGGGCTCTCTGCTCTTACTCTGCGCTTCCATTTCACACACAGCCACCTGAGGCTGGAGCTGGTTGAGGCAACCCTGCTCTCCACTCATTTTTCTGTGACCCAGGCCGGATCCTTTGTCCTCTTCCCCTAACCACACAAACCTCGTCTTCAGGTTCCTCTCCTAATCTATTTGGACAGGAAGCTTTCTGCTAAGAACCGGTGAATTCATTTAAGATAAGAGCTCTGAATCAGGAGACTGAGTTAGAGTTGAAGAGGTCATTTGGGCCATCCCCCTGCCTTGAGGTCATGCTCTGTTTCCTCACTTTCCATATTCAGGAACCCAAATGACTTGACTTCATCTAAAAGAGGGTCATTTAGTGTCCCCTAAGAAACAATCTTCTGGGCCAGTAGCTCGTGGTCCTTAGCTGTTACCTTGGCCACTTGGCCCCCAGTCACTGGCTTATTTCAGGAGAACTTGTTGATGTGATGGGGGGAGGGGGCTTCCAGGTGGTATGTGCTCAGGTTTGGCACTGCCCCTCTCCCTCCCCAGCATGCTCCAGATGCTTGGAATGGTTGTGGGCATTGGGGCCCTTTCCCGGTTCTCTGGCTGGCCTGGGGATGGCCAACGGCTGTGTTCTCCTTGCCCGTGGCTCCTCACACTTCCTGACTGGTGGGTCTGGACACTGAGGTACCCGGGTCCTCCAGCTCACAGGTGCCTGGCTTACTGCAAAACTCCAGAAAGCCACCCCCGCAAGTCTGGATGGGGAGGGTAAGCCTGGAGTTTCTGGGGAGGGTGTTAAGACCAGTACTTGCCCTGCTCTC
Source organism: Peromyscus leucopus (assembly GCF_004664715.2). NCBI lineage: Eukaryota > Metazoa > Chordata > Mammalia > Rodentia > Cricetidae > Peromyscus > Peromyscus leucopus. The sequence continues at coordinate 101,582,469 of NC_051086.1, forward strand.
TCTCCTATACCCACCCAACCCTGGCCAGGTGAATTTTTGTTCAAAGATGAAACTTTCTGTGATAGCTGGGCAGAAGTTAAGCTTACAGCCCCTAGAAAAGCGAGCAAGCTCCCTGTTTCCTTGTGTTTACCTAAAGGGGCAGGGCTCCTGGAGGATGGGCAGAGGGAGGGTCTGGACCACATCCAGTTTTGTTCCCTGCCTGGCAGTGTGCCAAGGGGTGCTTGGGTCACTCGGCTGCAGTTGTATGGGGGAGGGTAGTAGGGTTCAGCCCCACACCAGTGTCCTCCGGGCTCCTGGAGTAGGTAGGGTCTGAGTGGGGTCTCTTGCCAAAGTCACATTGGCTCTAACAGCCATCGCCCAAGAAAGTCAAGCAAAGTAGCAAAGAATTTAAAAATCTCTGCAGGATCTGAAAATCCAAGGGCAACCAGGAGAGTCTGTGCTTTTTCCCATAGACTGAGTGGAATTACCACTTCTAGACCCAATATTCATGAACTTGAAACGCCATGGACTGGCTGCCACGCTGTGGTCAGGGAGCTGCTGGGAGCGTTCCTGGACCTCTCAAGAGAGGACTGAGAAGCCTGTCTGGAGTGACCCAGCCCATGGTTTAATGTACAGCCACCAATCTGCTTTATGTCAGGCCGGAGGGTAAGAAGCAGTGACAGGGACAAGCTCTTAGCTGGCAGGAACCTGCCTTGCCGCTGGTGGGTGGGGGGGAGATATGGGCAGGACACCAGCTCGTTATCAACCCCCCCCAAGCAGGACAGCACCCTAGGAGGGGAGGGTGTGGCTTTTGGAGTGTCTGAAATTGAGCCCGACCTCCAGGAATAAGGGGTCTGGTGCAGTGGGGATAAAAAGGGTCTTCCCAGGTGGGAAGCTGTAGGAAGCAGGGCACTTGGGGGACCTCTGGCAGCCCTATCAGAGCCCCAGCTCTTCCTGAACACATCTTCCCTTTTGTTTCAGTGGCGGGCTGTAGCAGTGTGGCCCCAGTGGTTAAAGGTGGACCGTTAAGCTCTGTGAAGCTCTTGGGATTAAGTCCAGGTGCTGTGGGGTACATCTCATTGTTAAACAGGGACAATGCTTGGTTGTGACAGTGATTTCCTACAGCAGCAGGTTCCAGAAAGTACCTGCTCTAACTCTCTAGCTGCTACCCTAGGCATTATTGCCTAAGTCATTAGGAGGGGCCAAGAGGTCATGTGCTACCTTTTGCAGGGGGACCTAGGGCCTCCCTCAACTCCCCTCCACTCGCGATGGTTTGAAGGCCCCTCTGTGCCCTCTGTGCTGGAGCTGGCCGCAGGCCTCTCCTTTCATTTTCTGGGGTTCCGAACGTGGCTTCTCACAACCTGTGAGAGTCCTGGAATTCCCCTCAGTGCCCTTGGAGTTCTTGGAAATCTTTAGTGGCAGAGGCTGGGGGCTTAGCCATGAGCCACCAGAATGGGCGAGTGTATCTCTGTGTGTGCTTTGGAATTGTCATGGGACTCCTGTGGCTTTCAGGTGACTCTCAAAGCAGTGGCTGGCTTTGCCAGCTCCACTGAGCAGGGATTCAGCCCTAGGAGGTCCACAAGAAGGCGGGTTTCACCCCTGCCCAGCACTCTTGGGGCTTTGGAAGGGCACGGGATGCACCCTCTGAGGTCACTTCTGAGTAAGCTACCCACGTGTTGGCATGCAGCGGACTGGGTGACAACGTGCTTCTCTCTGCTCCTTCTGCATCTTGGGGCCTGCCCAGGCCACCTCTTGCCTCCTCATGGTCAAGCTTGTTGCTCAGGTGTATCCAAGCGTCCTGGGCTGGAGAGGAAAGTCGCCTCCTCCAGCAGCTAGTCTGTGGCTGTGTCCCACACTTGCCCAGCTCCTGAGGCCCCTAGTCCAAGAGAGCTGACTGAGCACCAGTCAGGAGCCAGCCCTGCCCAGACCATTGGGGAGGTGGGAAGGCAAGTTCAGGCACGGTCAGCCATCTACCCACGTGCCCCTGCTTCCTCCTCTCTCCAGCCTTCCACTCCCCAGCTCCTCACCATCAGAGAGTAGAGTACAATGTACCGGATGGAGTATTCGATACCCATCTCTGCCTGAAACCTGTGGGACCTGCTTACACCAGGGTGGGTGCAGAGAGGACAGAGGGGGTTGCTCTTAGGAGCAGCTGGCTTAGTGAGACAGCGGGCTGTCCATGTGCCTGAAGGGCTCAGGTGGGTGTCTGTAGGGAACCGTGGAAGGCACACTCCCCGCTGAACACTCAGCTGCCTTCTCAGATTGTCCTGTCCATCCCAGGCCGCCGGGCCCCAAACGCATGGAACCCGGGAACCCGGAGGCAGCCATTTCCGCATGTTTGTCCGTGGGCAGTGTTGTGTGGGCTCTGCGATTTGCTAAAGATGGTTTTGATAAGAAAGGTCTAGCACAGACCAGCCCGGGGCCATGCCCCAAGGCACATGCTGAGTGGATCTCCTGGGGATGTCAGGGGCACCAGAGAGAGACCCGGGCCCAAGGAGTGTGAATGTTTGGCTAGGAGAGAGGGGACTCATGCCCTATCTTAGGCTTGTTTGTTGGGTTGTTACCTTGGAAAACAGCTCAGCTCTTGGCTGCTGTAGAGATTTATGGGGGAATCACCAGAACCAGTGCCTGGTGAAGCCCTCTGGGGCCTGTGCAAAGACAAGAAGGACAGTTCTGAGTGATTCCTAGAGAGACCTCGGAGTCCTGACAGGAACTGCCACAACGTCATGTGATCCCAAAGTGCCAATTAAAAGAAGTCCTCCTTGGTGGGTATCAGCCCTCGTTGAAAGCCGTTTGTAGTCAGGCACGGAGGTCATGTGGCAACCAGGCTTGCAGGGGGTCCAGTGTCTGTAGTGGCTGGTCTCTGAAGGCATAGCTTTGCTCTGGCTCCAGGAACTTTTAGTTAGCCTTTCCAGAACAGCCCTTCTGAGCGTCGAGGGGCCTGACTCCCAAAGTTCCTGACCTCTATTTTCCACGTGCTCTGTACCATTCACTCCAGAAGCGCCTGCTGGGTGCTGCTCAGCCCAGGCTCCGTTCTGACGCTCCCCGGTGGCTCAGTAACAGCGCCCGAGGGTTGAGGGGCACTCTGCTCCCAGCCCAGTTTCTTGGTCTTATCTCGCCAGCCCTGCCCTGGGTCCGGGTCCGCTTGCAGCCAATGGTGAAGATGACACCCAGCCACTCCAACCGGAGCGGGTGGCAGCCCCCGGAGCCTTGCTTGTCCGTGGCCCTCTCACAGATCTGCAACAACCAAGCTTTGTTCAGGGACTGATCTGACCTGGTTCCCGAAGCCTGACTTGGCAGCCCGGAGACCTCAGGACAGGAAACAGGAGACAGGGAAGCCAATCCCAGCTTCAGGTCACAGGGTGGCCCTTGGACCCAGACCTTCCCTGGCAGGGTCCCAAGTCACCAGTCAAACCCTGACCTTCAGTATCGCTTGGAATGCTGGTATAAGGGGTGGAGAAGGGCTCTCTGGAACTGAGGTTCGCCACCCCAACCCACCTGACCCTTGAGGATCTGAGGAGAGGACCAGCAGGAATCCCAGCCTTCCCTGTGGCAGTGCAGCTGCAGTCTGTCTGCCACAGTGGTCTCCTCCTCACCCCTCCCAGACCTTCAGTGAGGCTGTGCGCACACTCTGATTCCCCAGCACCACATCTGAGCAAAGGGTGGCCACAAGAGCAGAAGACCCGCTCGAGTGCTGTACCCAGGCTCCAGGGCCCTCCAGGCCAGGCGTGTTGGGCAGCCGCTGACTCAGGAGTAGTGGCTGCTGTGCCCAGGTTTGAGCTGAGTTCCAGGTGAGCGTGGTTACCAGGAAAGGCTGGCACGGGTGAGCTGGCGGCTGCCCGGGCCTTGTGCTGAGCTCAGTGGGACCTGCATCCTGAGGGCCTCCTTTCACAGTGCTCTTTGTGAGAGGATCAGATCCCAGCACGGGGATAAGGCTCCTGTAACCCAAGCTGCTTGTAAGTGGGTTACATCCAAAGCTGGTCACCCTCCGGCGTGCTAGGGACATGGCCACTCGTCACAGAGGGGTCTGGGAGAGTCATCTGTAAAACTCACCAATAATTCTGTATCTTCGGCTCTGTGGAGTAGAGTGGGTGGGTATTGCTGAGCGGGTTCTGGGTCATATGGACACTGCAAAGGTGTCGGAAGAACAATGCCCAAATGCACCACAGCCTGAACGAAGGGTTGGTGACTTCTCGCCAGCACTGGCATCACACTGCTCCCCGCTTTCCAAGGTGTGGTAAAACCTCAGCTATGCTGGGTGAGTCACTCTGGATGGCAGGGCTTCCTGTTGGCTGTGGGTCAGTCTTGACTACCGGACCCCGACATTAACTTTTTATTTCACTTTTCTTGGAAATGCTTTCTGAAATAGACCATTTTAATCTATTATGTTTTATTTGCGTTGTTGCCTGTGTTGATTTTTGTGCTGTGGACTTTCTCTGAACATGAACAGGAAATTGAATGGGAAACTTAAAACCCTATGGGGTTGTAACACTCTATGCTCCTTCCCTGCCTGTTCCCACATGTGTGAAAATTGTATCGTTTAATTATCTGAGGTGTAGACATGCTTTCAGGGTTGCAATGTCTCTGTCACGCCGCTCTTCCCTCCGTAGGCATTCAGATGGCCAGGGTGACTCAAAGCCATCCCCTAACGGCTCTTCAGAGTAGACGTCCTACGTCTGACTGCTCTCACTGGCTTCCCTCACAGACTCTCACAGTGATCCCCTCCACGGTGATGTGTAACCCTTGAGGCTGCAGAGCTGGCTGCACTCATGGTTACGGTACGGTGCTTCTAGCCGTCTTCGGGACTGGCTTTAATACCATTTCTTCCCTGAACTCATAACCTTGCCTCGCCTTCTGCCTGCTGGAATTTCAGGTGTGAGCCCCCTTGGTAGGCTCTGGTGTCTGCAGCTGTCCTGACACCTTCTTTTTCCTTTTCCTCCCTCTCTCTTCTGTTGTTTAACTTTGTGTTTTGTTTGAGACAGGGCCTCATATAGCCCAGGCTTCATATGGCCTTGAACTCCTAATCCTCTGGACTCCACCTGCTGAGTGTTAGGATTACAGGTGTGCGCCTGGTTTGCCACGCTCTGGAGTTTGTTTCTCCAGGTAAATTGTAGTGCCCCGTTTGCCTCCTGGATCCCTTCTCTGTCCTGGCGCTTTTTGCATGCATGTCCATTTCTCAGGTAGTTAATGGTGACTCTTGCCATTCTTGTGGCGGTCTCCAAAGCCACACAAGGTCATCAGCACAGCATTTCACTAAGGTGGACAGAAAGTTCCCCGCACTGTCTGTCAACCTGCCAAGTGACCCCCACGCTGGCTTGGTGTTGGACAGCTGTCCACTGTCTTTGATTCCCTGCGGGACTGGCCATGAGGCTGGGTGCAGTGTGGCTTTTCCATCCCTGTCACCTCATTCATCCTGTGGGTCATCTGTCCTCCAGGAAGTGACTCTCTGCTTCCTTTGACCAGTCTGAGCCCAGGCCTGGAGAAGTAACGGCTGTAGGTGACAGACTACACCACTTGACAGTCGGTCAGTCATCTGCTGGCTGGTTACTTTGCAGTGATACCTTCTGGAACCTTCATTCCCCCCCCCCAGTTGGTGATGGCTTTCTGGCCTTTCCTGCACGTTAACTGGCCTCGGTCTTCCTCCCGTCCTCCCAGGGCCTCTACACGAGGTCCTCTATCTCCTCCTCTCTATGTGGAATCCCTGTGTTGTAATCCAATGACCCCAAGGTGAAGCGAAACTGCATGTCAGTTACCTTCCTGTTGCCGTGACAACATGCCTAACACAAGCATCCTCCGAAGGGAAGGGTTTGCATTGGCACACTCACAGCCTGAGGGCCCAGTCCGTCATAGCAGGAGTCATGATGGCGGAACTGGGAGCAACCGGCCACACTTGGCTTTTTGTGCAATAGAACTCCAGCGCTTTGGACTGTGCTGCCCACATTCAGGGTGGATCTTTGTCCCTCAGTTAAACTTCTCTGAAAATGCCGACTTAGACGCGGGCAAGGGCGGGCAGGGCACCGGCAGGCAGAGGTGTGTCTCCTGGTGAGTCCAAGTCCAATCAAGGTGATGATGAAGACCCAGACTCTCTCCGGTGACTTGGGCAGCCACACATGGCTCTTCTGTGGTGTGCTAGCAGTGTCTGATCTGGTAAATCTCAATACCCAGGGTTTTCTCCTGTGTCCGTTAGCCTTCCCAGTGGACCCTTGTCAGTTGGCTGTGGTCCTTGGGTATGTGCATTGTTCATAAGCATGTGCTATTCCAAATATCCAGGAGGGATTCGTAATGAAAGGTTTAATTCTGTGTGGTGTGTTGTGTGTGTGTGTGTGTGCACGTGTGTGCATGAGTGAGGGAGAGGGAGGAGAGAAAGAGAATAAAAACGTGCATGGACATCATCAAGGGCAAAGGTGAACCTCAGGTGTTATTTCTCAGGTGGTATGTTGGCTATTCTGGTCAACTTGACTACATCTGAAATTAACTAAAACCCAAGCAGCTGGGCTCCTGTGAGGGATTTTTCTTAACTAAATCATTTGAAGAAATACCCACTTTTCATCCAGATCTTTTGAGGCGGGAAAATCCACCTTTAGTCTGGGCACACCTTCTTCCTGGCAGCCTGTGTAAAGGACATGGAAGGAGGAAGCTCTCCGCCTGCTTCCCCTCCCTTTGCTGGCAAGTCCATTCCTTCACTGGCATTAGTGCCTACTTCTTCAGGATTCTGCTGTCTACAAAACACCAGCTCAGACATCCAGCCTCACGGACTGAACAACTCCTGGATTCTTGGACCTTCCATTGGGAGACAGCCATTGCTGGACAAGCTGGACCAACAGCCTCTGCAAGCCATTCTAATAAATACCCCCCCCCTTTTCTTCTTTTTGTTTTTTCAAGACAGGGTTTCTCTGTGTAGCCCTGGCCATTCTGGAACTCACTCTGTAACCAGGCTGCCTCAAACTCAGAGATCCACCTGCCTCTGCCTCCTGAATGCTGGGAATAAAGGCGTGCACCACCACACTTGGCTTTATTTTTTATTTTTTATTTTTTTAAAGATTTATTTATTTATTATGTATATAGAAGATGGTGCCAGATCTCATTGCAGATAGTTGTGAGCCACCATGTGGTTACTGGGAATTGAACTCAGGACCTCTGGAAGAGCATTCAGTGCTCTTAACCTCTGAGCCATCTCTCCAGCCTTTGGCTTTTATTTTTGGTAAATTTCCTTTCAGTATTATAGATTTATTCTGTAATTTTTTTCCTCTAGAGAACCCTAATACAAGTGGTTGTTTTTCAAAGATCTTTAAAAATTATTTTTAATTAACTAATTTATTTATTTGGTTTTTCAAGACAGCATTTCTCTGTGTATCCCTGGCAGTCCTAGAACTCTGTAGACCAGGCTGGCCTCGAACTTAGAGATTTGCCTGCCTCTGCTCCTGAGTGTTGAGATTAAAGGCGTGCGCCACCACTGCCTGCTTTATTATTTTTAATTGTGTGTGCTTACATCTGTCTCTCTGTGTGTTAGTACATATAAGTGTACAACAGAGGCCAGAGAGGCCAGATCCCCAGCTAGAGTTACAGATGGTTGTGAGCCATCTAGTGTGGGGGCTGGGAACCATACTTGGGTCCTCCGCAAGGGCAGCAAGCCCTCCTAGCCACTGAGTCGTCCGTCCCTCCAGCCCTTGGCTTGTTTTTTGAGACAGGTTCTCTCACTGGCCTAAGACTTGCTAATTAGGCTGGCCAGTGGGCCCCAGGAGTCCTCGTGATTCTGCCTCCCTGGTTGCTGGGGGTTTCAATGGGCGCTGCCATCTAAAACTCAGGTGCTCTTACTTCTGTGTCACGCAGTCGACCAACTAACTGTGCCATCTCCCCGGCCAGCCCCTGGGAATGCTTTTCAATATAGATGATGGACAGAACTGAAAAGCACAACAGGAAACAGAATCCAAACTGTGTACTTAAATGCTTAAAGCATTCTCTTTTAGATTTATCTAGTTTATTTTATGTCCATGAGGGTTTGGTCTGCATTGCGGGAGCGCCTGGTGCTCTCAGAGGTCAGAAGAGCACTGGATCCCCTGGAACGAGAGTTGTAGGTGGTGTGATTCTGTGCAGGGAACGGAACCCTGGTCCCTGGAAGAGCAGCAGCCAGTGCTCTTCTTAACCACCAAGCCATCTCTCCAGCCATTTTTAAGCAATTCTTAAAAGGTAGGATTTACAAGGACTGGGGTTCATGAAGTTCAGTGCCTGAGCGCCCCACCCCTCCCGCCCTTCAGTTCCCTCCTCAGCACACAGTAGCAGTAAAAATACTGGGAGAGTTTACAGTTTGCTGTTCTGTTTATTTGTTTAGCTCTGAGCTGGAGTCCCACTCTGTATTACTGGTTGGTTTAGAGTTCTGTGTGGACCCCCTGCCTCTGCCTGCTGAGCGCAGGGATCACGGCGCTTTAGACTGTGCCTTTGAAACAGCTAATTAAGAAGTAGCCCGGACTCTAGAAGAGTATCAGTTAACCTGTCACCTCTCCAAAGTAACATTTTGTGACTTTCTTTGGCTCTGCTTCTTCACCGAGACCTGTTTGATTTTCTATGTAGAGAACAGAAAGTTAATCTTTCTGAGTGGTCAGAATTTCTTTCCTTCTCCCCTTCCTCCTCCCTCCCTTTCTCCCCTCTCCTTCCCCTCCTCTTATCCCCCCCCCCATCTTTTCAGTGGGGGTTGAGACAGACTCTTTATAGTCCAGGCTGGACTGGAATTTTAAGATTTTCAACCTTGTGTCCCAAGGCCAGGTTTACCACCATGTCAGACTGAAATTTTATTTATTTTGGTGGCTGAGAATCCTACAAAAGGAGAGGAGTTGGTGAAGTGGGTGTGTGTGTGTGTGTGTGTGTGTGTGTGTGTGTGTGTGGGATGTGTGTGCATGCTCCTGCCTGTGGGTGTGCGTGCACTTGGGACTGGAGGCCAGAGGTCAACCTCAGCCACCATCTGCCTTGTTTTTTGAGGCAGTCTCTCATTGGCCTGAATTCACCCATTCATCTAGACTGGCGGGTCAGTGAGTCCAGGATCCTCCTCTCTCCATCTCCCCGCATACCAGCTGCACACCAGTTGACTTTTTATGTGGGTGCCGCAGATCTGAACTTGGGTCCTGTGGTGCCGCAAGCGCCTCACCAGCCGAGCTGTCTCCCCAGGCCCGAGTGCAGATTTATGGAGAGTCGTAGTAGGTACAGTTTTTCTGCTCTGTCCTGGCAGCGTGATTCCAGTCAAGAGTCAGCCGCACGTGAGATTCCAGTATCCACCCCACTCTAACTTCAGATCACAGTTACACGTGCTGCCTTTCTGATCAGGATTTACGTCTCTGACTCGGGCTGCAGAACAGAAACCCTCAGTGTATAGTTTTCTCCCCTGGCTATTGGGATGGTTTCTCCAAGACCGCTCCTGCTCTCACATTTCAAATCCTGCCCTCCTCCTGCCCACGGGTTCCTACACAGAGCACTGCAGAACATTGGTTGGCGAGTGCTGGGATTTTGGATTCATACTGAGGTGGAACTGGATCTGGAGAGGGAGAGAAGAATTCTGACTCCGTTTCTGCCTCGGGATGCTGAGTCTGCACATGAAACAACTGGGTACCCCATAAACACAACAGAGCAGTGCCAAGTGGACCTAGCTTCCTCGCCGAGGGCTCCTGCCACTGCTTCCACTCAGAGCTGAGTGGGAGAGAGTTCTGACACCAGATTTCAGGGCCCACGCTCAGCTGTGGGGGACTTGAACCAAAACGGAGCTTCTGCAGTAGGAGCCAAAGCCAGGGGAACAGAACTGTTGTGAGGAATACTTCAAGGCAAGAAGGAAAACTTCCCGGCTGCCCCCTGAATGGACTACCGTCCCAGCCTCTCTGGTGGCGACCACTTAACAGCGTCTTCCGAAGAAGCCTGTCCCTGTAGTCTGTAGAGATCAGCCTTGCGCACACAAGGAGAACCTGGATGGCTGTAGGAAGGGTGCGAAGTCTTGAGACCAGTATAGGGTGTATGAAGCAAAGTCTGTCACTCATTACTGCGCCATACACTTACCCAGCATCGCTGTCCTGGCGGTTTGGGACACGCGAGGCTGGCCCTGTTTTGGCCACTTCTCAACTCCCTCATGCCACCACTTCCTTTCATCCTCCTCCCTTTGCTCTTGGGAAATGGTACAGAGCTGTAAGCCTTGACCCCTGTCCTGGGGCCAGAGTGTCCCGCGTCCGCTTGAAGTCACTCCACTGAACACATTGACTAGGTGAAAGGGCGGATGCGCCAAACACGGCAACGTTTTTTTTTTCAAATTTTCTTTTTAACTATCTATTTATTTTATGTGCATGAGGTGTTCCTTGGCCTAGACGATATGCATCTGTGTAGAAGATGATCGAATCCATAAGTTAGAGTACATTTAGGCAAATGGACGGAAGATATGTTAAAGAAATATGAATGAAGCGATCGTTCGCGCGGAGCTGCAGTGACTCTGTCCGAATATAGTAAGAAGAACTGCGACTTTGGGAGCTAGGCTAGGAGAGTACATGGCGGCGTGGACCTACGTCAGAGTAGTGAGGAAGAACAGCTAGAGAGAAGCAAAGTAAGTCGAGGATCCCCATTAAAGACTGAGAGCGGGTCCAGCATAGCAGGCCTTTCACACTACCCCACAGATAAGCAGAAGAATAGGGTAAGGATGACGATGTAAGCCAATGAACCAGAACGTGGTTGGTCTCGAAGGAGGTGAAGAGTGAGTCCTAAGAATAGCGACAGAGAGAAGCAATAACGAACGCTTGCTAAGTCTACGCAAACGTGCCGACGCTGGCGATAGGCGGAGTTATTTGAGGATAATTAATACATAGGTCTGGTGTATTAACTTGGTGAATGGTCGGGACAGCTAGTGGGAGCGATGCGCTGTAGGTTGATGCAGAACGACTTCTGTTCACATCCCTGACTGTGAGGCATGGGGCTCTCACACAAGAAAACACGTCACAGCTACATCCCCTTGTGATCACCTTGGAGGTGCTGCCAGTACAAGGCTTTTCGATGAGATCTAGGTGCTAGGCTGGATGCTTGGGAATTGAACAGCAGATCCTCTGACGAAGGGAACGACGAGGCAGCTCTCTCACGTAGACTGAACTTGGCTTTCAAACGCTGGCTCAACCATGAGAGACCATCTGGTCGTCACCGGCTCCTCGGCAACAGCAATCGCTTATGAGAGTTAAGCGAAATGGGGGCGCACTCGGAAGTTTTCTCCCTTCTCGCGAATTGAGAAAATGGGGGATTGCTCTCGAGTTGACTAGCAAAAGGCCATGAGGCTGTGTCATCAATCCGCATGGCATGCGTTGTGAGCTAGCGGCATGAACAGGATAGGACAATGGAGAGCACGCTGGGATAGTGAGGCGTGAGTGTCGAGCGTTTCACGTCTCAAACTGACACAAGGGCGCATCGCAGACTATGTCAGAAGGACACTGGTCTGCTGGCTCATTGTGAACCTAATCGTGTGTCACAGAACAGTTATGGAACGCGAGGAGCGCATCCCGTCGATAGTCATCGGCAGCGAGTACGCCACAAGGCCTTGGACAACCTCAATTCTCATCTGTTCGCATACAGTTATACACGACGCCTACACGCAGGCAATGTCTGAAACATGGTGAAACAGCTGGGGCCGCTTCATGATTCCGGAACACACCATCAAACGCCGTCTACTTACTATATATCACAGGTGAAGCTTCACAGCTGCAACTGAGAGCTCATTTCTGGATCGATGCATGCCCCCACGGTGGGGAGCGTAATGATATGCTCAGGGTAGTCCATGGAACACTGGGAATTCTACCTGAGCACGGGAGGGAGACCACCAGGTGCACATCATAGGGTGCCCGTCAAAAAGACAGGGAAATACAAGCTGGAACAAAAGTCCCTCCCAGAAGAGTGCCACATGATACCAACGCCTGCGATTCGTGCTCGTGAACACTTTTTTTCTTCCTTTCCTGTCCCCTTGCACTGCTAGAGTGAACAATTTTGAGTCCCGTTACCCTCTCCACATTCACACATGTACATGTAACAATCTCTGAAGGACTTGATAATGAACACTCCTTGTCTGACTCAGGATGTTGGTCATGTCTGAATCTCCAGCGACTGCCGGCCTTCTTGTTTCCTTAGTCCGTGACCAGCATAGGCCCTTCGAATCACCGCAATCCTCTTAGGCCTACACTGGCGAGATGTGGCACAGCAGGCAGGAAATATTCTGATAAACCCAGCATACCATGACGAGCAACATGCTTTGAGAGGCGTAAATACACTTCTACTATGGAACAATATTCATCATTAGAAGTTGCACAGTAAATGCACTTTAATAATAACGACATCTGCGAGGTTCTACGATACATAGCATGTGCCATGAGCATGCAAGCCACCGCACCTGTGTCAGAAATCTCTGTATGCTGTGAGCTAGGAAACTGGAGAGTTCACTGTCATTGAAGACAGCAGCTGGGTCCAGGTATACAGACACACTCAGAATGCTCTGATGATAAGGACACTCACAAACCTCTTCCCTAGGCGGAAGCTGTGCTGCCGCCCTACAGACCCACCAGCACGTTGGCAATCAAACGGCGCAGTGGAGACAGGTAGAGAAAGACGGGACCCAAAACTGCACCCAACGCTAACCACACTAGAGCCTACTTAACTCTGCCATTATGAATAAGACTGCTACATGGGCGGAGCCTCTGGCATCGGAATGCCATGGCGTAGGGAGTGCTACGTGCCACACGGCGGCCACAGGACTACTGAGCGCGACCATGATCGCAGACTTTTTCTACTAGCATCCTGTCGGCGATCCCGCATGACATTCACTGAGGCTAGTTTCAACTCCTTGTGTGCATCCACATGCGTCACCTGCCCTCTGGGGTAGAATCGAGGGAGTGAACACACGCGCAAGCGTGATGCTGGTAGTGGACTTGCTGACGTCCGCTGACTCGTCGACTACGTTGAAGTATCAGTTGATCGGTACTAGAGGTGACGAGGCGCTCTGATGGAGCATCACTCGAGCCTGAATCTGTAGGTTATTGGTCGTCGCCAGAGACAAGCAGGAACTGTAACATACACAGCACTGAAATGCGTGATCCAGCGATTTTGCACATCCCCTTGGCTCTCGTCTCACTGTGGGTCCCAAGTGCACGCACCCAACAGCGGAGATCGCACAGAACGATGCGGACTACATCAAGCAACGTAAGAAGCGTCTTTCTAGTCCTACAGATCAACACACCATACACACCCCACGCCATCTAAATGGACTGACGACATTTGACGTAACTTGAGGAATTCGAACTGCCTTTCAGCATTCTATGGTAGCCATGAATCAGTCATAAACCTGTACGCCACCTCAGACATAGAGACCTGGAAATATTCATCACGCGATCCTGACATCGGCACATAAAGGAAGAGCGCTAAAGCGCCGACTGTGGCTGCTATCGGAGTGCTGGACGAGAGCAGAGGCGAAGGGAGATTCATTCTACACAATGGCACCCAGCCAGCAGACTAACGATTTTTGGAACCTAAGTTCCAGTGAGAAGAATCCGCTTAGATCTCGATAAAACGTCAAGGTCGACGGCTTCCTAGCGTAAGGAGAGTAGAAGTCGGCGTGAGCCCCGGGACGGGGTGGAGTAGAAGCAGATGAGAGAGGTGTTTAGTATATAGAGATAGCCGCGACTAGACTGTTGGAATAGTACGTGAGAGCCTAATGAAAGGTGGATATGTGGACGCTCACAAAGAAAGAATTCTCGAACAAATGTCCGAAGATCTAAATTACACGTCCAAGCGATTAGCATACTGAATGTTTTATGTCACGGCAGCCTCTAGCTGGGAAGACCAGTAGTGACGTCAGACAACCCACAGTAGTGAGCTCTAGCGTGATGGTTTGACCAGGTCCAGACTTGTTAGATGCTCTCGCGCTCCCCCAAGCAGACACTCTCGGCTCTCCTCTTCCCTGCGAGGTGGCAGCTGACCCAGAGAACCTTAGCTGGTTGCGCAACTTGCAAAATGAAAGGTCAACGTCTGTCGTTCAATGGTCGCGCGCTTTCCGCCCGGGGTCTGCGGCGGAAACGGATCAAACTGCCTCCGAAGTCGGCACAAAGCCATCAAGTAAATAAGATACCTATATACGAAGAAGATCGGTGCGACTTTCAAAAGCTCGAATCCACGCAACGTGACAGAATAACACGATTCTTCCTTATATTTCACATTCCATGTTTTTACCTTTGAGACACAACTCTGTATATTACCATCTTTTTTTTCAGTACTTTGAGGCTCGTCAAGCGTGCGCTGGATGGTATGGAACCCGATGACGATGCGCGGCAAGAGAGGAGTGGGCAGCGCATGACTAATGTGCAATCTAGGAATTCAAATGAACGGTTCCTGAGCCACTCTAAGTTAAGTTCGGTAATTCGGATAATTGTAAACTCGAGACTACGCCTTGTTTATAAAAAGAAGCGCCCAGTCGGACTTAAACGCTACGGCATTGCGCTCGACTCACTCAAAAAAAAGCCCAAAGCTAATGCAGATCCTTAGAGTGCTGCCACACGCGAGAAACACTAACGGTTGATGTGAGTGATAGGGGAGTGGGGGGATGGGGTGTCTGTCTGCTGCTGGCTCTCATGATAAGCTCTAACCCCAACCAGACAAGGGCGCTTCACAGAGTCAGTGCAGAACCCCCTTTCGGTTGGCATTTTGTAGGTGGATGGGCTCTTTCCTCTCGGGCCTGCCAGACAAGGATGGGGGAAATAGATAAGGGCCTCGATCTCCTGGATTGAAGGCCCAAGGACTCTGGTGAGACGTGTTTGATCTAGGCCACCGCAGTTCCAGCCGCTGCTTTTGTGGAGGAAGAGGTTGAACTTTGACTGTCCTGCAAGGACAGCCACCGTTGTCACAGGTCAGCTGCGTCTGCTTGCAGAGGGCCTGTGGACTGCTGACCTTTCCTCACAGGAGAGACTGGAGAGGGCCACCGGCCTTCACCGGGAATTCCAGCTGCCCGCCCCTCCCAGCCATTTTTTACGAAAGTCTGCCTAATTGCGCATGGCCTCTCTTGGGGCGGCTGAGGGAGGCCGCCCAGGCTCTATCTGTGAGACAATGGGGAAGCCATCTCTGTGCTGGGCAAAGACTTTCAGTGTGGCTGCCTTGGGGTCATATTTACACTCCTGCCAGCCACCTTTCACCCAGGTTCTGTAAGTAAGCCCAATAGATCCACTGGTTTTCTTCCATGGGACCTTTGGTTTGTCATTGGGACTTAGGAGGAGATCGGCTTGTGTCTCCCCAGGTATGGTAGTTTGAATGAGAAATGTCCCCCACGGTCTCGGGCATTTGAACACCTGGTTCCCAGTCAGTGGCGCTGTTTGGAGAGGTTATGTGGAGGTGCAGCTTTGCTGCAGGAAGTGTGTCGGGGTGGGAGGGGTGTCAGACAGACAGCGGAGAGGCTCAAGGCACTTGCTCTCCGCCTCTTGCTTTTGGTTGGGATGTGACCTCCCAGCTTGCTGCTCCGGCCACTGGGCCTGCTGCTGGCTGTCGTTATGGACTCTCATTCCTCTGAAACCGTAAAGCCAAAATAAGCGCTCTCGTTAACAAGCGCTTTCTTCCGTAAGTCGATTTTGGTCAGAGTATTTTATCATAGCAACAGAAAACTAACTAATAAATACATCAGGGAAGAAGTCTCACAAATTCACAGCCTAGGGTGGGCAGAAGCCCTGGGCTGCCAGAGAGGCTCTCGGGGGCCTCGCAGCCCCACAGCTCCACAGTGCACCACTTAGGCCCAGCTTCAGAGGCCAGGGGCACATGTGGGGGAGCGGGGGAGCGGGAGGGGGCAGCTCCCCAGCCCCGCTCTGCTGATAAGCCTGGCAGCCGCCGGGTGAAACCCTGAACTGTACTCCAGGCCCACCTGCAGCTCTTAGTGCTGGTCTAGCTCTCAGTGAGCAAACAAGCAGCTGACCGAGAGGTGAGCTGGGGCCCCCATTCCAGGCCCCAAGGGGAAGGGCCACTTGGGTGAGGTCTACTGGGACCCACTTGTCCCCTCTCGAAGGATTTTCATGCATTTTTAGAAAAAAGTTAAGCTGGGCATAGTGGTTCATGCCTGTAATTCTAAAATAAAGCTTAAGAGACTAAGGCAGGAGGATTGCCATGAATTTTAGGGCCAATGTGAGGTACAGAGTGAGTCCTATGTCTCTCTGGGATGTGGAGGGTGATTCTGTCTCAAAACACAAAAGACAAAGCTGTGCATGGAAGAACACACCTTTAATCCCAGCACTCGGGAGGCAGAGGCAGGCAGATCTCTGTGAGTTCGAGGCCAGCCTGGTCTACAGAGTGAGTTCCAGGCCAGCCAGGGCTACACAGAGAAACCCTGTCTCTAAAAACAAACAAACAAAAAAAATAAGGTAAAAATCTCATTATTTTCTGTAGACAATCTTGTTGTCCATGTTGAGAATTGATATGTGCACATAGTGAGTCTGTGTGGTGACTGACAGTTCGAATCCCAGAGCACATATAAAGCCAGGCATGGTAGTGGGAGCCTGTAATCCCAACAGAATCTCTAGGAGTTCACAGCAAGCCAGCCTGGTCTACACAGTGAACAAGAGAAAGGGACCCGTCTCAAACATTGGAGAAGGTGAGGACAGACACCCAAGGTTGGCTGGCCTCTGACCTCCACACATGTGCTGAGGCTGGAGTGCGCACTCACTGACACACACTGACACAAACATGTACACACTATGTAAATGAAGTAGTAGATACATTAATTAAAAGTCCCTCACATGTTGTTCAAATCTTAAACGGTCTTATTAATAGAAAACCCAGAGCCAGATATCAGGGTGAAAGCTGAAAGATCAGAGAAGCAGAACAGCCAGCCACTAGTTCTTACCTCTGTGAAATCCTTAACCTAAAGAGAGTGAGTTCCTGTTTCCTCACGCTTTATATACCTTTCTCTGCCCTGCTATATTACTTCCTGTGATTAAAGGCGTGTGTGCTTCCCAAGCAAAGGCATGAGATCTCAAGTGCTGGGATTAAAGGTGTATGCCACCACTGCCTGACCTCTATGTCTAATCTAGTGGCTGGCTCTGTCCTCTGATGCTCAGGCAAGTTTATTAGGGTACACAATGTATCACCACACTCACATCTTTCCATTTACCCCAACTTATAAGCATGGGAAAAACACCTCAGACAGTGTTTGAGTTTCTAGACCCTTAGGCCAGTACCTGTCTCTGCAGGGCTGCTGTGCTCAACCCAGGGCACAGATTTGGAAATGGTCAAAGAAGTTAGAGGATACTGTCTCACACAGACACCACAGACAACGCGACAAACACACACACTGTCATGCACACGCACGCACATGCATGCACACACGCACACAAACCACATTTGTGTATACACGTTTGTGTCTGTATGCAGCTGGAGAGCAGTTCTGCAAGGGATATGTGTCCCAGGGCCCCTGTCCTGCCCAGGCCACGCTGCTGCTCTTGGGACAGAGTGCCTTCCTTCCTTGTCTATGGTGCCGTCTTTTGAGTTTTCCTGATTTAGATGGTGGTCAAGCGTTCTTCTGCCTTCAGGCCCATCTCCTTGGTAGCGTGTTTTAATCTTGTAGCCTTGATTTCTTCCCTAAGTTACAGGCGCCCAGAGTGAGGCTCCCTGGATTTGTTTTCCTCAGATCTAGGAACTGGCCACCCTTTCTTGATAATGCTGATCCTGGGGGCTGGAAGGGGCTCACTGGCCTGAGTTGGCAGGGCACCGAGCAGAATTCCCAGGGACCTTTCTCAGGGTAGCAGCACCTGGGTTATAGCCTTGGGGGTCTCAGTTATAACTCATATCTCATTAATAGCATCAGCACAGGAAAGCCAAGTTTTGTTAACACCGAATTATAGGTCCATAGGTCTAGGCTGGTATGTTAGGCTGTACATTATAGCAATACCATAGAATGTAATTATTATAATAGTTAACAATAACAGCACCATTGATTGACCAGTTATTTTGTGCCTAGCACTATGCTAAGTGCTCACAATGTGGAATGTCATTTAGGGTTTTCTTTTCTCTCTTTCTCTTCTTTCTTTTGAGGCTGGGTCTCACTGTGTAGCCCTTGCTGTCCTGGAACTCACTATGTAGACCAGGCTGGCCTTGAATTCACTGAGATCTATCTGCCTATCTCTGTCTCTCAGTGCTGGGATTAAAGGTGTGTGCTGCCATACTCAACATTTAATCTTTATGCTTTAAATATTTAATTTATTTTGAACTGCATCAAATTCATTCTCTCTCTCTCTCTCTCTCTCTTCTCTCTCTCTCTCTCTCTCTCTCTCTCACACACACACACACACACACACACACACACACACACACACACACACACACGACGATGCTGTGGATTGGACTCGGGTTTGCCTATGCTAACCACTCTACCACTGAACCAGACCCCACCCTTAAATGTACCTGTGAATGGCTCCATGTTTCATGTGTATCTTAGCAAATGTACAAATCATGGTAAATATTTTTGCCTCTGCAGACACATACCATTCCTCTATGGTATAAACAGAATCTTTTCTCTTAACACTTATTACTGAATTGTATGTGTAGTGTGTGTGTGTGTGTGTGTGTGTGTGATGCACATGTTTGTGTAGGTGTGTGCGCATGTATATGTAAGGGCCAGAGACCCACATCAGATGTCTTTCTTGATGGTGTTCTGGTATACTTTTTTAAAGATTTATTTTATGTACTTATCTTTGTGTATCTGTCTGTGTGTGGGTATGTGCACATGAATGCAGGTACACTCAGAGGCCAGAAGAGGGTGCTGGATCCCCCTGGAGCTGGAGTTTTAGCCAGTTAGTTGTGGACCACCTGGTACAGTGCTGGGAACCAAACTGAAATCCTCACTAGAGCAGTATGCATTTTAACCACAGAGCTCTCTCTAATCTCTCCACCATATGTTTGGAGACGGACTCTCTCACTGAGTGTGAATCTCATTGATACAGCCAGGTTGTCTGGTCACTGAGCCCTGGTATTCTCCTGTCTCTGGCTCCCTAGTGCTGGGGTAACATATGCATGCACCTGGTTCTTACCTGGGTGCTGGGGATCTGAACTCAGGTCCTCATGCCTGCGTGGTAGGCACCTTACCAAGAGCATCTCCTCCGCTTGTTTACTTGTTTGATTTTGGAACAGAATCTCACTGTGTAGCCCTGGCTACACGTCGTAGCTTCGGATCCACTGCATCTGCCTCTTGAGTTCTGTGATTAAAGGTGTGTACCACCCTGCCCTGCATTCTATCTTTCTTTCTTTCTTTCTTTCTTTCTTTCTTTCTTTCTTTCTTTCTTTCTTTCTTTCTTTCTTTCTTTTTTTTTTAGAGACAGGGTTTCTCTGTGTAGTTTTGGTGCCTGTCCTGGATCTCACTCTGTAGACCAGGCTGGCCTGGAACTCACGGAGATCTGCCTGGCTCTGCCTCCCGAGTGCTGGGATTAAAGGCGTGCGACACCACTGCCTGGCTCTATCTTGCTTTTTTGAGACAGGGTCTCTCATTGGTTTGTTGAGGCTGCCTGGTCAGGGAGCCCCAGAGTCTGTCTCCACCTGTGCTGGGATTACAAATATGTGCCATTGCATGGCTTTTCCACGTAGGTTTTGGGGACCAAACGTAGGTCCTTTTGCTCCTGCGACAAACACTTTACAAATTGAGCTATTTCCCCAGACCTCCTTGTCACTAAATCTTAATGGCCCAGAGGAAAACTCTACTGGTGTCCCCTCTGACCTGGAAGCTGTAACTGGATGAGGTCACTGTGCCTGTGAGGTCTGATCTGCTGCTGGGCCTTGCCCCAGAGGACTCGGGTCACTTGCTCTGGGCTAACTCGAGACGGCAGGTTTTGTGGGTCTCTGCCCCTTCTGAATCTTCTTCATTTTAAAGTCACATAAAAATAACTCAATCCTCTGCTGGATCGTAGTCCTTGGCTGCCTTGGACACAGGCCTGCAGGAGGAGGTCCAAGCCGGTGTGTTTGAGCCTACTTGTTCTGGGGCTCTTCCCGGGACCATGCCTAAGCCTAGGATGCAGGGGACCCTCAGCCCCTTCTGGCTGGCAGGCTCCTCTAGAGTTTCTCTGGCAGGGATGTCCATTTTAGGAAATCAGAAAAATAAACAGCATAAACAAAATAAAAACTTTGCCCCAGAAACCCCAAACACATGCTGTTTTCCCAGTTGGGTTTGGGGAGAAGGAGTCACGTACACCAGGTTGCTTAACTCACTCAGATCCTCTTGTATTTCTGTCTGAAACCAGAAGGCAGGTAGTCGGTGTGGGTGTTCAGCGGGCCCAAAGAAAGGACAGGGCACGCTCTGTCTCCAGCACCCCATCTCATCTGGAAGTGACTCAGGCCACAGGAATGTTCAATGCCACCTTTTCTTGTTGACTGACTGCTCCTTACCCCAGTTTCTATCTTGGGGACACAGTTGCTGTTCACTAGTGCCAGGTGGTCTTGGACCTAGGTGGTGTCTCATAGCGGTTCGTAGACTGAATGGGAGTAGGAGAAGGTGGTGTTGACTGCATTCACCCATCGATGCAGGGTAGCTCATCAGGTGTGGGTGGGCTGTTGATGGTGATGAGGAGCTCACACTCCAGCGCACTCAGGAGAAGGCCTGTCTCCACTCCTCCTCTGTGGCCCCGGGCAGCTCACCTGAGTCACACTGCTAGTCCGGAGAAGTGTGTCGGTTCCAAGGACTAGTTCTAAGTTTCCTTACAACCCCCATCTACCTGTTCATTCATTCACATACCCATCTGTCTGTCCATCTGTCCATCCACTCACATATTTATCCATCCATCCACCCACCCACCCATTCACTTATCCGTCTACCCATCTACTTATCCGTCGATTCACCCATCCATCTCCCTAACCAAACATCCTCTTCCTAGTGGACTGGCCAGGGATTACAGACCAACTAAGAAGTGAGTGGTTGAGTGGATGGATAGATGGGTAGATGGATGAACAAATGAGTGGGTGTGGGAGTGTAGGAATCTAAAGAGATTCCTTTGACCAATGCCAAGCTGTGTATCAGATGGTGGACGGTACAGAGGTGTGTCTATGTCTAGCCTAGGCGATCATGTTGCTGTTGGGGATGGAGAGATAGCCTCTCTGGCCTAGATGGGGTGTCCTTTGTGGCTCTCTGAAGGATAGCTATGTGGCATTTAAGAGGGACACTCCCTGAACACCATGACCTGGCTGTAGTAGGGTGGCTGCATGGGTTCTTGAGTCTGTCCTCTTGGCAGCCTCTGGGACGTGCTCAGCTTAGCACCTCACAAAGTCCTCAGGTTAGGACTTGCCCACCACAAGCCTCTCCAACAGGGGAGTGCCAGCCAAGGGGCACATGTGCCTGGAGACGGTGTGTGGCAGGAGACTTAGCTGATCCATACTCTGCCTGTCCTCCCTCTTGGAGAGCAGTTTCATTCCATCTTCCCTCAGTGCATGAAGCCTGCTCTACTCAGCCATAGGAGCCCTGGAGGATGGGTGGGGCTTCTGGTCCTTGTGTTAAACAAAATATTTTATTTTATTTTTTTAAGACAAGGCTTCTCTGTATACAGAGAGGCCCTGGCTGTCCTGGATATCCTGGAACTCACTCTATAGCCAGGCTGGCCTTGAACTCAGAGGTCTACCTGCCTCTGCCTTCTGAGAGTTGAGATTAAAGGGGTTTGCCTTCACCATCTGGCTAGGTATGGGTCTTAAGTGGTAGGTCCTGGCTGAGTGCTAGCCCCTCTCTATCAGCGGTCTGTACTGTGAGGATATTTGAGTTAGACCCAGATTTGGACTCTCACTGTGGGTTCAACTTCTGGTTGCTGTGTGGCCCCAAGCAGGTTACCCTGAGACTCAGCTCCCTTACCTGCACAATGGGTCCAGTGAGAGCTGTGTGAGGCATCCAGGTGGGTGTCTGTCATCACTCTGAGGGACAGGTGGCTACCTGTCTGGGTTTATTTGGTTCTGCAGCCCTTGGCAGGTGCAGAAGTGGGGACACACGCATGTTGGCCACCCACCGGGAGGGAGAACCTGATGGCCTTATGTGACCTTTCCCATTGTTTGTGCCTTTAGGAGTCGCACGGACCTCCAGCGGCCGCCTCCGGAGGCTTGCGGATCCCACAGGCCCAGGTAAGCCGCTGGTGTCTTGGCTGCCTTTGGGACCTAACTCCCAGCCCGACTTGGCTGGGTGAGTGGAGCCTTTGCTGTGGTGCTTGTCTTTCGTCTTTGATGTTTCTGTCCAGGTAGCCGGGCTTGGGTCTGCCAGCCAGGTTGCCCACCTCTGCAGATGCCACCCCCAGGCACAGGATAGAGAGTAAGGAAGTGAGCAGGGGAGGGTGGCCTTATCTGCAGCGAGTGACCCGTGGAAGGGTGTCTTTGACTGTGGCCCGTTCAGTGTCTGTGGACAGCCCGTCAGTGGGCTGTTGGTACAAGGAGGGGCCATGTCACATGCCACTCTTTCTGCTTCTTTTGATTGTTCAAATTGTCCCCAATAACCGTTGGAGAAGAGGAGACAAACGTGTCCTTGCCAGCGCTCTGGGGCCACCTGGGGAGGAGTTGCCTCTCCAAAGCTTGTAGGAGGCTCTGCCAACCACAGGGTCCAACCTGCCTAAGTGCCAGGGGCTGCCTCCCTCCCTCAATGCCCGGGCCAGGGCCTGTGTGACTTCTCTTGCTGGGCATTTCAGACCCCATTATAAGCTTCTCCATTCCTGGAGTCCTCTGGTTACCTCTGATGATCCCTCTAGTGCCAGACTGAGGGATGTGCATTTCTTCTGACGACCTTTGTTTGGGGAGAATGTTAGTGGCCAGAGATGATGGGACCCGCTTCCATAGCAAATGATATCATGTACTCATCTATGCATGTGGAATGAACAGAGGAGACGCATGGCAGAGGATAGATAGTGTGGCCAGGGGAGGCAGACATCGTCAGGAGACACCAAAGGAAACCCAAGCAACAAATTGTCATCAAGACTATCTCGAGAGCCAAGCTCTTCAGTGCTAACCTGCAGGAGGACTCCTTCCATGCAGGGAGCCTTCAGGGACAAGGGCACCCCGCCACCTGGGCCCACTGTCCTCTGGCTCCTGCCCAGAGGAACACTCTGCTGGTTGGAGAATCTAACTTTGTGTTGTGGGGAAGGTGGCCAGGAGCCACATGTGCCCGCTGGCCACTGAAATAGAGGCGTTAGGTAGATTGTATCGCTCATTGGTTTGCATAGAATTTATTTTCAATGAAATTCTACATAATTTGGTATATAAATTTGTAGCTGTGAAACAGACTATTCTGGGCCAACCAGGGCTGCCCAAGGCTCCAGAATTCTAAGCATTCCCAAGGCTGTGTTGCTTCTCCTAGCTCATCTTCAGGGTGTGGTCTGGCCTAGGGTGGCTGGCTCTTTGCAGGGAGTAATGGTGACTTAGAGATGGTGTTGGGTTTAGCGTGTGTGTGACGTGGATGGTGTGCCAGTGTGGCCCTGGGTTTAGCGTGTGTGTGACGTGGATGGTGTGCCAGTGTGGTGCTGAGTGCCATGTGTGATGAGCCTGGGTGTCGGGAGAGGAGGGTGATGCCCCAACTAGAGGTGGCTGGGCTGCTGAGCAATTCAGCACTTGTGGTTAAAAGGCACCCCGCCCACCATAGCCACGAGACCCACTAACCACTAGCCAGCCCTGCCACTGTTGTGTGTCTGGACGCCTTGGGCTTTGGGGCCCCTTGCTTTGCAGCGCTCTGCCTCTCCCTCTTGTTGGCCAGCCTTGACCTAAAGGGTTCGAGATAGGCAGCATTTAGGGGTTCAGGTCTTGGAGAGCTGGTACCCTTGGGCTGCATGCATGGAGTCTCCTTCTGCTGTTGCCTCCCCAGGCTCAGGCCAGCCAGTTCTGTGCCGTCAGCATTTGGCAGCCCGGACTTGCTCGGCTTGGAAGCCTAAGGCATAATTTTCAGGAGCCCGAAGCTGTAAGCAGTGATCTCGGTTTGCATGGGTCTGCGTGCTGACACACACAGTCTTCCCCAGGGCCTCTGCCGGCTCCCATGGGGCACCCGTTCCTGTTCTTCTCATCTCTAAGGCCCTCCTCCCTGCTGCCATGACCCCAGGAAGGCTTCTCTGCCAGACCCCAGGTCTCCACTTGGGGCCTCCCTTTGCGCTGTCCTCTTCCCAGCCTTGGCCATACACCCTAGCTGGTCTCCTGTCCAGGACTTTCTGTTCGCTTCCCTGGGGAGAGATGGGGTACGTGACTGTCAGGTCCATTTTCTGTTCTTTCTGAGCTGTGTAGGTCTGGACAGGTATAGCCATTCAGGGCACAAACCACAGTCTCTTAGCTCAGATGATACCCACAATAAAGCTTTGCATTGTCTTACTTTCCATATTTATTTATTTATATTTTTGTAGTAATAGGAATTAAACCTAGGGCCTTGTGCATACTAGGCAAAAGTCCCGACACTAAGCACATTAATTTTTTTAAAAACGGGGCATGGTGGTTCATGCCCAATAATCCCTGTACTTGGGAGGCTGAGAGGGAGAATTGCCCTGCCTGGCTACACAGTGAGTTTTCTGGCTATCACGGGCTACAATGGGAGAGCGTCTCAAAAACACCCCATACCCAGCTGAGTGTGGTGGTGCGTGGCTGTTATCCCAGCATTTGGTAGAAACTGGAGGATCAGAAATTCGAGGTCATCCTTAGCTGCATAGTGAATTCAAGGACAGCCCGGGCCACTTGAGACCCCCACCTCCACGATAGATTGTATAATGTAAGGAATAAGGTAACTAAACACAGAGTTGCCCAGCAGCCATCTCTAGCAGTGAGATGTTCCAGGGTAGCCAAGCCTCATCCCTTCCCCCTCACCCCGTTCCTGCCAGGATGGAGGAGGAACTGGAATGTGGCCTGAGTTTGGGGTAACTGTGCTTTTGCTGCTGAACAGTCTGTACCCCTGTGCACTACCAGCACCCCATAATTGTTGTCTGTTTGCTTCCTCACAACATTCGGGGTGAGGTTGGACCGGGGAAGTCCCCATGGCTTTGGCTTGCCTATTCCTACTGAGTAGTAGTTTGCCTACCCCTTAACCTGTTGGCTTTCCATAGGGCACTTCTCTGCTACCAACCCTGCTGGGAAGGCTCGTCTGCATGCTTCTGTCGGTGGAGGGTGGGATGGACAGATGCCCACCTCTGTCCTTCCCAGTGGTTTTTCTGGTCTCTTCTCCCACACTTGCCCCCTTCCTATGCCCCAAGCAGCCTGTCTGGGCAGACCGCAGCCTTCATTGACCTTTGCCCTGGTTCCCACGGCTCACACAGCGTTTCCTGGGCTGACTCCGAGCTTCGTTACTTCCAGCCCAGAATCCCTGGAGCCTCTGTGCCACTGTGGCATCTGGTGTGTGTTTGGGGCCTGTTTCTGCCTTCCAGTACCTCTGAGGTCTGTGGCTTTGTTCCTAATCCCGCCAACGGCTCTCCTCTAAGATGCATGTTTTAGCGGGAGTCATTGGCTAATTACTTTGAGATAAGGTCATCCTGAGCTGCCAAGTCCAAGGACTGGTGTCCTCAGCGCGGGAGGAGAGGCCACATGAAGGGGAAGCCAAGAACGGCCTGAGAAGAGGCCAGCGACAGCCCTCCCTCGCTGCCTTTCAGGAAACGTGGCTCTCCTACACTCTGATTTTGGACTTCTGGCTTCAAAGTCATGAGAGAAGCGAGTTCCAGTGTGTGAAGCGCCCCATTGTGGGTCTCTGATATGGAGTCACACGGCACTCAGACACCTTCCTCTGTGTCCTGGACAGATGCCCCTCCTGTGGCAGGGTCTCCCTGAAATACAGTGTGGGGCACTGATATGAGAAGTTGGGAAGGCACACTCAAACTTCTCTGCCCTGCCTCCCTTGACCCCTTCACACACCTTACACACCCCTCTTACACACCCCTTTTTAGGGAAGCCGTCTTGCTGCCATGAATACTTGTCCGTAACTAATTTTCTAGCTGCTGCCATCCCTAGTAGGTTCCGGATAAGTGGGAGCTGTCCTGTGTGTCCTGCCGTTTTCTCAGGCTGTGTGTCCTGCTGTCTTGGTGGGAGGAGCTACTGTGGGTGTGGGCGTTGACAGCCGGTGACCCTGTGCCAGGCCACGTTAACAAGTGTGCCACACGGAGCTGGTGGAGCTGTAGCGGGCCTTGCCTCTGGGCTCCTGTGGGCACCCCTGGCTCGTCCCTTCTGCTGATCCAGGGGCTCCCCCTTCTGCTTCTTTCTCGTCAGTGTCTCAGCCTTACTGCCTGTTTTAGAGATGTTTCTATTTCTGTGATAAAACGCCATGACCAAAAGCAACTTGAGGAGGAAAGGACTTATTATAGTCTGTCACAGAGGGAAGTCAGGGCAGAAACCCAAGACAGGCACTGGAGCAGGGCCCGTGGAGAATGCTGCTCACTGGCTTGCTCAGCCTGCCTTCTTGTACCACCTAGGACCACCTGCCCAGAGGTGGCACCACCCACAGTGATAGGAGCCCACCCCCATCCATCATCAATCAAGAAACTGCCCCACAGGCCAGTCTGATGGAGACATTCTCTCAGCTGGGGTTTCCTCTTCCCAGATATGTCTAGGTTTGTGTCCAGTTGACACAAAACCAACCAGGACACTACCCACCCAAGTCCTCAAGCCGTCAGTCTCACGTCGACCTTGACCTCTGCCCCTTCATCCCGCACAGGTCAATCCCAGCTCTCTTCCCTCTGGTGGCCCTGGATGAGCCGACTGTGTTTTGGGCCATGTCCGATCTCCACGGTCTCCTCAGACCTGTTGTTTCTGTCCTTGTCCTTCCTCTTGCAGGCTCCCTCCTGAGCACAGCTGAGTTCATGGGACATTAGTAAGTGTGCCTCTGTGCCAGGGACGGGCTGTCACCCTCCCCACACACGCCCCACACATTTATACACACGCCCCACACGTGTATACACACGGCCCCACACGTGTATACACACAGCCCCACGTGTATACACACGGCCCCACACGTCTATACACACAGCCCCACACGTCTATACACACGCCCACATGTGTGTACACACATGGCCCCGTTATATCCCCTTGCATTGTGTTTGTCTCTACCCCTCACCATGAATTCACACAGCTGTCCATGCATCCCCACCTTGTCCTACATCCCTCCCAGCACTACCCTTCTCTCCCCCTCCCCAGCACCCTGGCCTCCCTGGCTAGCCTGCTCTCCTGGGCTAGCCTGCTCCCCCCCCAGGAACTTTCTCTGGAAAATGGCTTCCCTGTCCTGCTGGTCCCAGCCAACACTGGCTGGCCTTGCCTGTCATGTCGGGTTAGCAGGTTGCCCTTGGCCATTTCTGTCTCCTGTGCAGGGGGCACATGGCAGGTGTTAATGGAATGGACTTGATAGAAGCACGTGGGCCTGGCCAAAAGAGCCAGTTCAAAACAGAAGCAGCAGACTTACTTTACTTTGGCCAGGAAGAAGCTGTTTGTCTCCTGGTCAGAAGGCGATGGGAGGAGCAGGGGGGAAACAGAGGTTTGGGCAGCCGCTGCCCACGAGACATTTAGGACCCTTTCAAAAAATGTTTAATGATGTGCATGCGTGTGGGAGGGAAGGTGCCGATGGAGGCCAGAAGAGGGCGTCAGATCCCCTTGAGCTGGAGTTACAGGTGATTGTGGGCCACCCGAGGTGGGTGCCAGGACCCAATTAAAATCAGCAGTGTGTATTTTTTTTTTTTTTTTTTTTTTTGGGTTTTTTTTGAGACAGGATTTCTTTGTGTACCAGAGAGCCGTGGCTGTCCTGGAACTCACTTTGTAGCCTGGCCTCAACTCAGAGATCCGCCTGCCTCTGCCTCCCAAGTGCTGGGATTAAAGGCGTGCACCCCCGTGTCTGGCAAGCAGTACATGCTTTAACTGCTGAGCAGTTAAAAGTCCAGCCCGTGACTGTTTTAACATGTATTTTATGTGTATGAGCTTTGCTGTATGTCTGTCACATGTGCATGAAGTGTTGAAACTGGAGTAATTGATGATTGTGAGCCACAGTGTGGGTGCTGGGAAGCAGCCCTGGGTCCTCTCTAGGGTAGCGAGTGCTCTTAACCACTGAGCATCTCTCCAGCCCCCAGGGACTTACGTTTTTCAAATGTTCACAATGTTGTTTGTTTGTTTGGGACAGGACCTTACCCGTGTAGTGCAGCCTGCCTTCAAACCCAAGATCCTCCTGCCTCAGCCTCCTGAGTGCTGGGATTCTAGGCAGGTGGTACCATGCTCACTAATACAATTTCACTTTACATAATGGAAAGCCTTGGGAAATCCATCCTGCTCATCAGGATGGATTCCTGGCCACCCGTGTCTCCCAGGCCAAGCAAGGCAGATGGAACACATCTTCATCCTTGCAGAGTTCTTTTAGGAGGAGCTGGTTTGGACTGGCTGCTTGCTACATTCTCAAATTCATTATTTATCCAGCAAATATTTATGGGAGGCCCACTGAGCAAGCAGAGTGCAGGCTCCCCAGGGCGAGTGGAAGACTCCTGGGCTGTTCCTGCACCCCACCTGCCCTTCACTTCCCATTCGAGTTTGGCTGTAGCCAGAGGTGGGGTGGGGTGAGGGAGGGAGTTGGATGGCTGAGCTTGAGGACCTTTAGTGAGGAATATGGCCATTGGATCTGGCTCTTCTCTCTTCTGGTCCTCTTCCACACTCACCTGGAAGGATGCCAATGTGGCAAGTTCAAGTGGTGTGCTCTGTAAACCCTGCCACAGACCACCCCCCCCACCCCACCCCACCCCACCCCACCACACCCCTGCACGGAGCTGGCCATTATCTACTTAGGAAGGCAGGTCTTGAGGTGCAATAAAAAGCTGAGAGAATCTTCTAGGTAGGAATGTTGCAGCCCCAGGCTGGAAGCCGTTTGCTGTGGAAGAAGCAGCAGCCCAGTCAGGGCCTCTTCTGGCTGCCCACTCTGTTGGCCGGTATGGTACAGGGAGGCCGGGCCAGCTCTGAGACGACAGCCTGAACACCTTTGTTTCCAATTCAGGGACTTTGACTTCAGTGAACTCAGCTGGAAACAAAAGTATTTTATTTATTTATTATTTCTGCATAGACAGACCCTTCTTATGTAGTCCTGGCTGATCTAAAACTCACTATATAGACCAAGCTGGGCTCAAACTTACTGTAATCCTTCTGCTCTGCCTCCTGAGGCTGAGATTACAGGGTGTGTCACCACTCTTGACATAGGAAACTCTGTATGTGCGCATGTGTGTGGGCGTGTGTGCAGGCCTTTGTGTGTGTGCATGTGCGTGGGTGTGTACATGTCTGCTTGTATGTGTGGTGGCCAGGTGATAAGCTTGGTTGTTATTTATCCGGTGTCCATTACTTTTTTTTCTATTTCTTTTTGAGACAGGTCTTTCACTGTCCTAGACTAGCCTATTAGTCTGGGCTGGCCAGTGAGCCCTAGGGACCCTCCTCTCTCTGCCTTCCCAGCACGGATCAGGTGTGACACTGTCTATGCCCAGCATCGGGATCAGGTGTGAACACTGGTCTATCCCACATCGGGATCAGGTTGAACACTGTCTATGCCCAGCATCGTGTGAACAGTCTATACATCGGATCAGGTGGAACACTGTCTATGCCAGCATCGGATCAGTGTGAACACTGTCTATGCCAGCATCGGATCAGGTGAACACTGTCTATGCCAGCATCGGGATCAGGTGAACACTGTCTATGCCAGATCGGGATCAGGTGTGAACACTGTCTATGCCAGCACCGGATCAGGTGTGAACACTGTCTATGCCAATCGGGATCAGGTGTGAACACTGTCTATGCCAGCATCGGGATCAGGTGTGAACATGTCTATGCCAGCATCGGGATCAGGTGGAACACTGTCTATGCCAGCATCGGATCAGGTTGAACACTGTCTATGCCCAGCATCGGATCAGGTGTGAACACTTCTATGCCAGCACGGATCAGGTGTGAACACTGTCCGTATGCCCAGCATCGGGATCAGGTGTGAACACTGTCTATGCCCAGCATCGGATCAGTGTGAACACTGTCTATGCCAGCATCGGATCAGGTTGAACACTGTCTATGCCAGCATCGGATCAGTGTGAACACTGTCTATGCCCAGCATCGGATCAGTTGAACACTGTCTATGCCAGCATCGGGATCAGGTGGACTGAACACTGTCTATGCCCAGCACGGATCAGTGTGAACACTGTCTATGCCAGCATGGATCAGTGTTAACACTGTCTATGCCAGCATGGATCAGGTGACACTGTCTATGCCACATCGGGATCAGGTGTGAACACTGTCTATGCCAGCATTGGGATCAGGTGAACACTGTCTATGCCAGCATTGGATCAGGTGTGAACACTGTCTATGCCCAGCATTGGATCAGGTGTGACACTGTCTATGCCCATTGGATCAGGTGTAACACTTATGCCAGCTTTTACATGGGCGATAGGATCAAACTCAGATCCTCCAGCTTGGAAGAAAAGTGTTGTATTGACTGAACTATCACACCTGTTCCCAAATTTCATTTGTTAAGTGGTCATTTACAGGGCCCCCTAACTTGGGGTTGGATTCTCTTGGGCCCCTGCCCTGAGGGCAGGAAACCAGCCTAGAGAGGTGTAGTATCCTTTCTGCAGGGCTCAGTTCCCCCCTCCTCACAGGACTCCCCCAAGGAACACATCAAAAGCCCAGCCCCTTTACAACCCCTTTTCCATGGGCCCTGTCATGTGCCACAGTCATGTGGGGTTCTTCCTTTCCTGTTTCCCCGGGGGTCTCCTGGTCACTGTCAGTAACTCAGTTGCCTGGCTACACTGGTACTCTCTCTGCCCCCCCCCAGCTAGTGTTGGGTATGCAGATATGTGCCCCCAGAAGGGTCCGGGAGTCAGGATGGCATGTTGGCATCTTAACTGAGCCAACTCATGCTGTTGGGTACAGTTTGGAAAAGCCCTAGTGGTCCATGGTCCAGTTCTGGTTGCTCTCTGAAGTCACCTGAACCTCTTTCTTTGGCTCCATAGGAGTAGACACTTTAGTTCAGGGGGGTCTAAAGGTCCACTCAGGAGAAGTCACACCAAGAAAGCTTTGGGGCAGAGTTGTTTGGGAAAGCCAAGTCACATTATGGGGGAGGACAGGGGAGGACGCAATCCTGGAAGTCTTCCTACAGAGGAGGTAATGCCTGAGCCCTGCAAAATTAACAGTTCCGACTAACTGACTCCCCAGCTGCTTCTTCAGGTGGGTTTGAGCCACCTCTGTAGCTTGGAGGGTTGTAAACCTGCGAGTGACATCACAACATGGTGTGGCCAGGGCATCCAGGTTATGGGTGTGGGTCAGTGCTTGGTGAGGAAGGCCAGGATGCTGACCAGGGGACTGGAAGAGGCTGGAGATGTGTTTGACCTGACTGTGGGCAGGCTGGGATGGAGAGCTGGGCTTGAGGCTGGCATCACCAGATGTTCCAGAGCTGTGTCCTGGGAGCCTGCCTTCCCAGAAGAGTCCCATGATGTTCAGAGAGACCTTCTGCTACATGCTGGAGGCTAGCCTGGGCTAAGACCTTATTTCAAAAAAGTTCTTTCTTCCTT
Source organism: Peromyscus leucopus (assembly GCF_004664715.2). Lineage (NCBI taxonomy): Eukaryota > Metazoa > Chordata > Mammalia > Rodentia > Cricetidae > Peromyscus > Peromyscus leucopus. The sequence goes on from NC_051086.1 coordinate 101,613,935, forward strand.
GGGGAAAGAGGAGAGAAGCAAAAGCTTGTCCACATCGGCAAAGCTGTTGAAACTAAGCTAGCCCTTGTGGGTTACCATATTTCCCGAGCATAAGCATCACAGTTCCTTGTGTTACCCTGGAGCGGGAGGGGCATGAGTGGCCGTTGAGTTGTCCCCAAAACCTACGCACACTGTGGCAGTGGGTTTCTTGACTCTTGTAGCCGAGGCTTGCCCTGCCTCTCACCCTTTCTCTTCACAGCCTCTGCCTATGACTAATGCAGCCATGCATCCGAGCCATCCGCACAGGGTTTTTGTTTCAAATTATTCTCCTTGTTGGGCCAGAACACTTAGATTTTTAGGCAAAGCGGGAAACTGACCTTGAGCAAACAAGGCCCTCCAAAGCTGAGGGTCACAGCGACTGCAGAGACCACTGCAGGAAGCCTAGGGCATGGACCACCTGGCGTCTGCAGGAGGCGCCAGCGCTGGCCTGGCCCACTTGCCATCCTGGGCCACTGGTGCACACAGCCTCTCAAGTTGCTCTGGTTTTCTGCACCCTAGGAGTTGGGCCTGGGAATCTCATGTGGAAGAAGTGATTTCTCTTACTATTTTTTTTTTTTTGTACTTACTAAATATGATAGAATGAACAGACATTGCATTTATAAGCAGAAAACCCATCAAGGAGTGTTTTTTCAAAGTTAAGAAAGAGAGTAACTAAAACCAGGCCCTGGTGGTGCACGCTTATAATCTTAGCACTTGGGAGGTAGAAGCAGGAGGCTCTCAGAGTCGGGGGCGGAGCGATGGCTCAGCAGTTAAGAGCACTTGTTGCTCTTGCAGAGGACCCAGTTCAGTTCCCAGTATCCATATGGTGCCTCACAGCTACCCAAAACTCCAGTTCCAGGAATCCAACACCTCTTGTGGCCTGCTTGGGAACAAGGCATACACATGGTACATATATGTACATCTAGACAAAACACTCAGGTACATAAAAAAAAAAAGGAATAAGTCTAAACAAACAAACACACAAACACAAACCCCAAAACGCAGGCTGCTCAGAGACCTCTGCTACATGCTGCAGGCTAGCCTGGGCTAAGACATTTCAAAAAGTTCTTTTTCTCCTGGGGTCGGGGTAGGGGTGAGTGGGGGGAGGAGAGAAGAAAAGAAAAAACCCCAGCGCCATGAACTTCCTCCTCCATGAACTTCCTCCTCCTGCTGGGTCTGTTTTAGATGGAAATGGTCATTACTGCCCGGTTTGAAGTGCTGTTTGTCTGCATAGGGTACCTGCCTTGTATTCCCGGCTCTACAAATGTATTTTCTCACAGATGTGCCTTAGCATCACTGTGGATGTCCCCTCTGAGGCCCCTTGCCTACCTCTGCCGCCTGTCGCCTGTCAGGGACTCCAAGCATCCCTTGACTTTTGGCCATCCTTTAGGCAGTGTCTTTGACTCTCTTTGACTGGCTTCAACTTCCTTCCCTATGTTGGCAAACTCCCTCTCATTTTAAAACACACACCCGCCCCCCCCCAAATAAAGAAACAGTCCAGACAAGAATGAGGAGAGTCCTTAAAAATTGTGATGAAGAAGCTGAAGTGTAGCTCCTAAGTTGGTGGCTTTGGGCAGGGTGGGGAAGGACTCAGTCTTCTTTAAGGGGCTGGCCACGGGAGTGTGAGCATGCTCCAGTGAAGTATATGGGCAAAACACATTGGACTTTGGTCTTTTATTTTTTGTTTTTCTTTTTTTGGGGGGAAGGTGGGAGGGTGGATCTGAGAAATGGAAGTTAGTGTGATCAGGGTGCACTATATGAAATTCTCAAATAATTAATAAAAAATATTATGTTGGGGAAATGCAAATTATTATTAATTCCTTGAGTTTTCATAACATGTATTTAGATCATATTTCACCCTGTCTCCTCCCTTAGCTCCTCCCAGACATATCCCCCCACCTCCTCACCCTCCCAACTTCAAGTGCTCACGCTCGTTTTTTTTATTAAATAACCCATCAACTCCAGTTTTTTGCTGGGCACCTACCTTGGTGTGTGGGACCGTCCATTGGCACACAGTTGGCCTCCCAGGAGCCACGCCCTGTAGAAGAAACTGACTCTCCACCATCAACTGTCGCAGCTCCTCAGTTGGGGTGGGAGGTCATGAAGCCCGCCCTCCCGCCCCCATGCTGGATGCGTTGGCTTGCTCTCTAGAAGGTCTTACGCAGGCAGTCACAGATGCTCTTAAGTTCATGGGTGCATCATCCTGTGGTGTCCCGAGGATGACACTCTTTTGGACCTGGCCTCCTCACTCCGGCTCTTTCTCACCTCTTCCTCTGGTTCCTGAGCCTCGAGGAGGGCCTGGGATGTCAATGTCTGTGTTCAGCTGAGCACCTGCTCATTTTACTCTCTTAATTCAACCAGAATGTGAGTTTCTGTGTTAAGCATTGTCCACTGCATCCCTCCCCTAAAACCTCACAATTTCTGTGATGAATTATTCCTTTTCCTAAAAGGTTTTTAAAAATTGTTTTACATATATTTATTGTGTGTTCAGGAATGTGAATGCTGCAGTACATGTATGGAGGTCAGAGGTCAGGCGTAGGTTGGCAAATACCTTTCCCACAAAGAAGCCATCTTGCTGGCCCCGCTCTCAAGGAGCCCAGGCTGGCCAAACTTCTATATAACCAAAATGACCTTGAACTTCTGATCCTTCCCAGTGCTGGGATTATAGGTGTGCATTAATGTACCTGGTTTATGTGGTGCTGGGGTGGAGCCTAGGGTCTTCCATTTGCGAGGCAAGCATTCTTCCAACTGAGCCGCATCTCCAGCCCCAAATGTCCCCCTTAGAGACATGTATGCTGCTGCCTTTTGGGCCACCTGAGTGATCCAGGACAAAGTCTTCATCTGAAGTCCATTCTAACAAGGCCTCGGTCATGGGTTCTTGGATGTGAGTTCTTAGGGGGGCCATTGGTCAACTCTTCCAGTGCCGAGTCTCTCTCCACTAAAGGCTCCGTTCCCAACTCTCTCACAGTGCAGGCTGCCCTTTGAGGCTCTGCTCCACGCTCCCTGACAGGGACATTTTGCTTGATTTCTCCCAGGAGGCTAGGAATGATCTGCACACTCCCACAGAAGATGCCTTACTGTCTAGGGAAGCGCATTTGGGGTCCTGCCCCAGACAGGGAGGGGATGAGCCTGGAGTGGCATCTTAGCTTGTGTGCTTTAGGGTGGTCTCATGGTGAGGGAGTATCTACCGAGGCCTCCAAGGGACCAGGGACCAGTGAATGTGTCAAGGAGCCCTGGGAACCTAAGCAGTGGACAGACAGTGTGTGCCTTATTGAAGGCTGTGACGTTTGGGCTAGCAAGCACCCAGTGGCCAGGCATGAATGCTTTCCCAGGCTCGCCGTGTGCCCTCTCTTTTCAAGAGAGACTGTAAGTCTGAGCGAGGCAGGGTGACACATGCCCGTAGTTCCAGTGCTTCTGATGAAAACCACGAGGATCTCCACAATTTCAAGGCCAGCCTGTTTACTTAGAGTTCTAGTCCCTGTCTCCAAATACCAACAAAACCCAACACAATAAAGAGACACTGTTTTTTTAACAGAATACATGTTTTCTCTAGAGACTGACTTTCCACCAGGTTTGAATATTGTGCAAGGATGCCGCACACCCTGGGGCCTTCCCCAAAACCCTCTGAGCCCATCAAGCCAGGCTCTGAGCAGGTGTTGAGGGCTCCCCCCTACCCGGCCTGGTGAGCAGCCCTGGACCAGGTGTCCAACAGGAATAGAGCTGAGCCCCGGGGCCAGCATTCTCTCAGAGAGCTGAGTCTGGGGAAATCGCAGCCGGAGGACGTGTTCCCTCCCTAGGACCGCTGAGACTTACTGACTCATATGTATGGGGTGGGAATCTTCCAGGAAGCCTCCAGCCAGCTCAGCCTCTCGGGAGCGTGGGGTGGGGACAGCCTGTCCCTCTGATGCTGCAGGCTAACAGGACAAGGGGACCTTTTCAGGATTTGTTTGGGGCAGGTATCTGGAACCTTCTCTCAGTCCTCCTGTCTGGGAGGTGACTGCCGCCTGCCCAGATAGGTTGCATGTGGTGGGGTTGAGATCTAGACCTGCAGAGTAAGGTGAGGCAGGCATGCAGGATACAGGCTTTTTAAATGCTTGAAATCGCAGCGTCGCTGGACGGGAGGAAAATGAAAGACTTTGAAGTGCCAGGAATTTGACTCTACGAGTTTTCCAAGAGCCTAAGTTAGGCATCTCCAAGTGGATATTAAGGGAACAGCCAGACTCCAGCGGCGGGGGCTGAGGGGGCGGAGAGAGGAGGCGCTGCCGGAAGCTGCATGCTGGACGGCTGAGGCCACCACACTGAAGGCCAGGCAGCTGGTCCCGCGCTCAGAGAGGAACCAGGGACGCCCGGATCCCATCGGGCCAGCCCCCCACCCCCCATTTTTCAATTTCTCCCTGTGCTCCCTGTTCCCCTCTGTGGCAGAGACAATGCTACTTCAGTTCGGAGCAGAGACATATGACCAACACATGGAATGTGGTAATTTGGATCTGTTCGTGATTGCAACAGATTGAAGAAATTAGACCAGACAAAGAGTGTTTTTAGAGGAAGAGCAGAGAGAGGGAGGGTGACAGGGAGGAGGACCCTCCGCTCAGGGGACACGGCATCCGTCTGCCTGCTGTAAATACATCCATCCGTAGGAATGGAGAGAGACCGCATCACAGGTAGCCCGGCCCTCCTTGTCCCACGGCCCTCCTTGTCCCACGTCCCATCCCTGAACCCGACCCACGTCCAGCTGGTGACTTTACCAGTGAGCACCCAGGGTCAAGTTCACTTACTTTTACAGAAATATTTCCTCTTCCTGCTGACTATTCCACGTTGGTGAGCTGGAATGCCGCTTCCACTAAGCCTTGCCGAGGCTGGCTTTTATTTAAACTGGGTTCTCCTGCGCTACTTCTCTTTCATTTTCTGGTAGGGCTGCTTTACGTCTGTGACCACTGTGAATTCAGAGACTCAGGAAGGGTGGATGGTGAGGACGGGCTCTGCATCAGGGCCAAGGCAGCCTGGCTTGTTTGCCATCATCTGGCCTTGGTCTTCTCCTGAAATAGCCTTGCTGGGCTCTTGGGCAGTTGATTATAGAGGTGGTAGTTCCCAGTGCTTGGAGGAGGTGTATGCACACGTGTGCACCCTGGTGCGTGTGTGTGTGTGTGTGTGTGTGTGTGTGTGTGTGTGTGTGTGTGTGTTTGTGTGTGTGTGGTGTGGTGTGCATGTGTGCATGCATGCGTGTGTGTGTGTGTGTGGTGTGTGGTGTGCATGTGTGCATGCGCTTGTGTGTGTGTGGTGTGTGGTGTGGTGTATGTGATGTGTTTTGTGTGGTGTGGTGTGCATGCGTGTGTGTGTGTGTGTGTGTGTGTGTGCACGTGCATGTGTGCGCGCGTGTGCGTGCTCCCGTGTGTGTGTGTGTGTGTGTGTGTGTGTGTGGTGTGCATGTGTGCGTGTGTGTGTGTGCACGTGTGTGTGCACGCACACGTGCGTGCTTCCGTGTGTGTGTGTGTGTGTGTGTGGTGTGTGTGGTGTGTGTGTGTGTGTGGTGTGTTCGTAGGGCCCGAGTGCATGCTTCTGAGTGCACATGTGGCCATGCACTCCTGCAGCCCCTTTGGATCCAGTAGAGACCCAGCAGGGTGTAAACAGTTCAAGGAAGAGAACTGAGTACCCCTTTCCTCAGCTGTCACATCAAGTTGTTTCCAGGTTAAGCTGCCAGTTCCTGCTGGGACGTCAGTCTCTGAGGTCAGCCTGCCTCCTCTGCCTTGGACACCATCTGAGTCACAGGCTGTGGATAGTGTGGGTGGGGAATTCTAGGGATGTGACCTTACTCTGGACCCGCGTTGTCCTGTGTCATGGTCAGACTAAGCCCCACCCAAAAGTGTCGTTGGCCTTGGGCTACTGATTGCTGCGGAGTGAATGCCCAGGGACAGGGGTCTCCAAGAAGCCAGACAGAAGGAAGAGGGAGATGTCCAAGGCTCCTCCA
>NC_051086.1:103257917-103460417 GCF_004664715.2 Peromyscus leucopus
GCTGTAGCCACAGGACAGTAAGACACAACCTGAACGCAACAGCCCATCTCCCTTTTGTGGAGGCCACCCTGGTGCCCTGGGCTCAGGGACTAGGCTCCGCAAGAGGCTTGCTGCCACCCTGTCCCTTTCTTCATAAGGACTAGAGACAGCCCAGAGACAGAGATGCCTTCCGCCTCCCGGGTGGGAACTGGGGTGGGAACTGCACCTGGAGCAGCCCAGTAGTTACTAATGCTAATTACCTTGGCAACTAATGTGCTCTAATTGGATGGCTTCACCAGGAGTCGAGACCTGGGAAACTCTCTAGCATCCTCTGTGACCCTTCCAGCCCCTTCCTAGCTCCACCGAAGAGCTCAAAGGCCGCCAAGGAAAACGTATTGACCTGGTCTCCTACTTTTTAAAAAGGGTCATGCCAACACCAGTGAGTGGTTTTATCCTTGAACTAACAAAAACAAAAATAAGAGGACAAAGGAGACACTGAAGGCAGATGGAAGAAGATATTACAAATGCCACCAAGGCCTGTGACATCTGTCTAGGGACCGGCAGGCAGCTACTGGAGCAGACCCAGCACCAGCCGCTTAGGGAACATCCAAAAGCCTGGAAGATTCCACACGCAGGTTCTCCTGGAGAAGAAGGCATCTGATGCCTCTCACCTCCCCTAACGCCCCTTGGATGTTATGTGACTGTGGGCTACAGGGAAAGGCAGATGGCAGTGAGGCCAAGCATGGAGCTGGGAGAGCAGGGTTGGGAAAGAAGACACAGAGGAACTTAAGGTAAAGGAAATCCCCCAGTAGAGGTGGAGGGGAAGGGAAGGAAGGAGAGGAAGAAGAGGAGAAAGAAAAAGAGAAGGCAGAGAAGGAGGGAGGTGAGGGTGGAGAGAGGATGGGAAGATGGAGGAAGAAGAACGGAAGGAAAGAGCAGGAGGAGATGGCAGGTGGGGAGACAGGGAGACGCAACCATGGGTGTCCAGGTCCCGAGGGGAGCACAGTGCACCTCCAGAGCTCATTCCGGTGATAAAAATGGTCAGAGGAGGAGTGACGAGGTTGAGCTCCACACCACTGAAACTTCTTCTCCAAGCACGTTTACCAACAGAAGAGCAGCCATGGTGCTTTTCCCCTAATTAAATTATCAGGTACCCGTGGAAGCCCAGGCAAATGCAGACGTCCCTTCCAGGAAGCCCTGTGTGGGTCGGATGGCCATCACCCCTTCTGCCCAGCAGCAATGCAGCATGACAGGCTCTGGACAGGCAGACAACAGGAAGGTCTATCTCTGAGTGGCTTCTGATATGGCTGGGTAAGGCCATGATCACCCTCCTCCCCACACCAGGAGACCTCAGTGCTGATGCACCAGAAAGTGGGAGGGGTGTCACCCACCACAGATTCATGCAGCCTGTGTTCAGCTCAACCCAAGGTGCCGGCATCCCCTGTGATGGATTCTGGTTTAACAGCTTTTAAAAACAAGCAGAGGAGAGCCAGGCGTGATGGATGAGTGCAGGAAACACGCTCATTCGGAGATGATTTATGGGATGTTGCCTGTTGTCCTCATGGGATGCAGCTCGAGGGTGGGGGCCTCGGAGATGGATGTCTCCAAATGCTGAGCACTTGTAGGGTGCCAGCAGCTCCACCAAGAACATGCATGCACCACCCCAGCCTGCAGAGGCCCAGTCTCAGTCGCATGCTGTCCTATGTGAGGGGCATGGAAGGCAGGTGGACTTGATTTGTCCCTCGGCTCCTGAACATGAGCAACGCTCACCTCTCAGAAACATCTGGAGAAGGAACAGCTGGCCACAACCCCTGGTTCCTCCAAGTGACACCAACAGGACATAGAAGTATGGCTGGGAGGATCTGAGAGTGTGGGGACAGCATAAAGGAAGAGGCGGGCTGGCACAGAAGAGTGGTGGCACCTATGTGATGTCCCCTGTGCCAGTGGGTGACAGACGCCTCCTTCCAGTGTGTCTGATGGACCACTGCCCACAACCTGGCCACCACAACACCTCATTTTGCAGCAGATCAATGTCCACCCATGTTTTTAATGAAGGCTTGGAAGTGGCTGCATATTAAGATCCAAATGGACAACACATTGAAAGGGGTGAGCTTTTAAATAAGACCCAACAACGAGGTCCTTCTTAAAGCACAGGAAATGTACAGGGCAGGGTCAAAGGCAGGAGGAAACGGTTTCTTCTCCTGTCTTCCCTTGAGCAAGGACACTTCAACGGTGATGGAGATCACATTAAGTAGCCAGATGTCAAAGCCATTCCTGGAACCGTGACCCAGCTCTGTGCAAGCTGTAGTCTCCAGCAGGCTCTTCTGGCCCAGGCTCTTCATCTATGGCCTCAAAACCACTCTTAGGAGACACTCTCCTCCAAGGAGTCAGAGCAAGGGCTTCTCACACCCCAGAGGTGTGTTTGACATTGCCGGGCATCATTCTGTGGTCGGGGGAGTATGTACAGGAGTCAGTAGCATGACATGCCTGGTCACTCAGCCACGTGCCTGACCTCCTCCTTCAGAGACCTGCCTCCCACCCTCCCAGAGCTGATGAAAAGACAGGCAGGCTATCAAGGTCACATACAGGTGGCTGGGACGTACATCTGTGCTGTCCTCACTCAGATGATGGCCCCTGTGGGTCTATGCCCCCTTGGCTTCACCCCATGGGGAGGACAAGACTCTCAGATATCCAGCTGTCCCTCAACGCATCAGAGGGACCTTCTAAACAGACAGGGGTCAGAATGGGAGCGTGCTACACAAAGTAGTTCCGTGCAAAGGTACTTGTACCCTGGACCTCGCAGGTCTACCCTGAGGACCAGCTAAGCTTTGTGCTTTGAGCTTTCATGGGCCCAAAGAGGTACCTTGCTGGGGACACTGGTTCTCCAAAGCACAGGAAGGTGAAGCTGGGCCAGCTGTGCTTACCCAGGAGTAGGGTCAGGAGCTCCAGCATCCAGCGATGGGACCCTAGGGCTTGCCTGAGGCTGGCTGCAAAACACAGCTCTTCTGAGGCTCTTGGAAGCCACAAGCCAAGTTCCCAGCGTGACAAGAGAGTGCTGAGGGGCTCCCCGCATGGCTTGGCTCGCTGAACAGGGCCATCTCAGTCAGCATGGAAGAAGACTTGGCCTGATGTCCACCTCTGGTGCAGTCCCCCGCCCAGAGTGCTACCCAAGGACAGCAGCAGCCCTAGAGCAGGCCTCAGCTGACCCCAGCTTCAACTTTGACCTCCCTGTCTTGATCCTCTCTACAGAAGGCAGCATCATCAGACTTGAGTCACAGAGAAGTCCCTGACTCAGAGCGCTTCTGTTGGTTTTAACAAAAGATCACACCACTCTACCCCGAGGCCTCCTCAGCCCAGGGCACTGGATCTCATGTTCACTCCATCCCCTCCACTCTTAGCCATCAACCCTGCACAGCCATCTTCTAGATGCTTCAGCTCACCCCTGCCTTGGGGCCTTGGCACCGCACACCCCCGTCTGGAAGGTCCTCTCTCATTGGCTTTACCACACCACCCTGTACAAACAGCAGCCTCCTCCATTCGCCATCGTTGGTCAACTCAGCATACTTCATCAGTCCCCTGGGCCTTTCACTCCCGACATGACTTGCAATCCCCAGCGGCTTGTTCTCCACCTCCCGCCAGACTGTGAACTCTGTAAGGGCTTTCTTCTGTGTCCCTAGAGTCCAAACAGAGCTGGGCTCATCAGAGCTGCGCATACGCAGGCAGTCCTCCATGGACAATGGGCTGCACCCCGATAAACTACTACCCATTGAGACACGTGAGGACATATCGTCCATGCCTGGCCTCATAAGTATCCTCAGTCACCCGCACAACACGCTGTCAGTCTTCCCCTCACGACCACATGGCGGATCAGAATTGCAACTGTCCAGCATCAGGAGAAGATCGAAACTCAAAACCCAAGCACGGTGTCTACCGAGGGCTCATCCCTTTCATACACAGCAGAGGTAGTCACATGATCAAGGGGAGGCCACACTGCTGAGTGAGGAACACAGAGCAATCTGTGGACCAGTGATCCCAGTGCAAGAAGAAAACTCGGGGAAGAGATCTTCAGCCAGCTGTGAGGGGACATTGAGCATGTCCCTGGAGAGGCATCAGCACCACATATAATTCTCTCTTATAGACTCTGCAGTGGGCTCTGGGGAAGCCACCCATTGCCCTGTGGGCAGTACTCACTACACCTTGGCCCAGCAAAGGCCGTCACTGTGGATCAAAGAGATGGTTCATTGGGTAAAGGCACTTGCCACCAAGCTCTGACCTGAGCCCCCTCCCTAAAACCCACATGATGGGGTTGGCCTACAAGTTGTCCTCTAATCCACACAACTTGAGCTATTTCCTAGCTGGTGAACATTCAGGTAGACCAGGAGGATGGGGCTGCCCAACTTTCCAGGGAGAAAGCACAGACGCATGGTACCCAGGTATCCTTACAGTCCTTGCCCCTGTGTGTCATTTATCATAAAATTGCAATCATATGTGCAACGTTTTCTTGGGTTCTACAAACAGGCCCAGGAAACTATCGAGATGGAAGTGGTGTAGTGTAGGTCTTTTGTGAAAGCACAGGTGTCCCTGAGCCCTGTGGTCTGGAAAGTAAGTGAAGTCTCCTGGATTGTGTCTGAAACTGGCAAGTGTGACACTGATCCTGGTGGCTTATGTCAGAATTGACCTGTTTTCCACCCCGGAGGACAGGGGCTGACTCCATCCCCTCACCAGCAAGGCGGAGGCTTACTGCTGATCACTAACACTAGCTTGAAGAGTCAGATCTCAACCCTGGCCACTGGATCTCATGTTGACAAACTGGCAGCAGACCACACAGCCGGCCCACCCTCCTTCCCAAACTAACTTCCCTCAAACATGCCGATGACAGAGAACAAAGGGGACCCTGTTGACTCTTCTTGAGTTAACCAACTCCCAGAAGCCACGAAGACAATGAACTGCAAATGTGTGTGTGGGATGCCCGGCCACTGCCCTACCATGCCTTTGGGAAGGCCTTAGTAAAGTGTTTCTCACTGCAGACTCAAACGCCAAGGCAGAAGCAGGTGAGTAGTGTGGCCTTACCTGTTGGAATGCTGTTTCCTTTTCTGTCACACGGAGGACCTGAAGATGCTTCCTCAGTGTGGAGTGTGCCCAGATAGAGCGGGTTCTCAAGAAAGTGTTAGTTAGGTTCTCACAGGCAGCTTTTCAACCTGAAGAGGAAGAAAACGTGAAAAAAACACAAATAAATACCCTGCCTTGGACATAAACATTCCCCTTTAGTATAAAACAAACACTGGCATTAAACCAAAGAGAAGTGGGCAGTGGCCAAAAGCTTGTCACTGGGATCAGAGTCCCCCTCCATGGGAGGATGCAGTCTCTGACAGCCTCGGGGAGGAGCTGGCCCCCCAGGAGGGCCATCATTAGCACCATAGTGCCCCCCACCCACTCTCGGCCATTCTGCCATCTGCCTGGGCTGCTGCCCTCTCAGCATCTGGCCATCCACTTCCTCTGACTCCCCAGTCCGCCTGATGCTGGTCTCCCACCAAGTGGTTCCCCATCTTTCCGCCATCCCCTTCTGGCCACATTTCCAGTCTCCTCCATCTTAAATTACCTCTCACATACAGACACCTTGTCCCCTCTTCTAGTGGGATTGGTCAGATGGTGCCCTCACTCTAGCCACAGTCCTCCAGGACAGTCAGTTGGAAGAAATACTCAATGCCGCTTCAGTGACCATGGTGAACTCAGCCTGTGGGAGCTCCAGGCTCACAGGACTTGGGACACTCCAAGAAAATGAGACCAGATGACAGACGCAGCGCTAAGGCCCTGAGTCTCTCGTGGTAACCGCAGTCACAGGTGGTATCATGGTAAATCTTCCAGGGCCTATAGGACCCTCGAGATCTGGACCCTCTCTTGTCACACTTCCTCATCCCTGCATCCAGGACTCCAGAATACCCCTGTCTACACAAGGCAATTCCTCCTGACCCCCATGGCACACCTGCGCCCACTGTCACATGGAGTGTGCCTCCCCTCAGAACTGCATAGCTTTTTCCCTGCTCCAACCCCAATTCTGCATGTAGCACCTTCCAAGTTAAACCATTCAGGATCAGAACACTCAATAAGAATTTTCACCATCCCACAGCTGTCCCGGCCATGCCCCACCACGACCCAGTCTGTTTTGGTTTCCTTGATCCGAGCTGAGTGGGAGATAATTTAGCAGCCTGTCCTCCACCATGGAGGCGCATCTTCTTTACTCCACAGTATGAAGCACCATCCATCCATCACCCACTACACAGAACACAGGCTGGAGGCCTGAAGCCCCCCCCCTCCCATACCCTGTGCAGCCATGCATCTCCAGCTGCTGTAGGCTTGTGGGATTGCTATTCTTATCTTCCACCCTGGCAATCCCCACCACAATGTCAGAGGAGTGTGGTGGGGTGAGGAGAGGAGCCAGCCCAGGCTGGCTGAGACGGAAGAGAAGCGTTATATAGCTAGCTTCCCCAGGGCGCCAGGGTCAAGGCCACAATCTGCTACTCCTACGGTTGGCAGCAAAAGGGTCTCATCAGTGGGGGGCAAACTGAGTCCTCTTCACCCTCAGAAGCAGTTATGATGCCCCACGTGTTCTGAGTGTGCCTCACTGTGTGTGGCACCAGGTCCCCAAATCCAGGCCAGGCAAGCTCATAATCAGGTGAGGAATACACAGGGCATGTCTAACTGCTGACCCACAAAGGATGGTCTGCTAGCAGCTGCAGGGAGGGCAAGTGGGGAACTCTAAGTCCCCATGGTGTCCCCTGTATACACCTGTGCATGTGCAAACACACACACACACACACACACACACACACACACACACACACACACACAGAGTACAGGCTGCAACTTTAACTCCAGGAACCCATTGGAGTGTCAAATGTCATAGTTGGCCACTGTTGGCCAAGAAAATGACCCCCCCACACACACACTACACCACATGGCAAGCAAAGACCGTCATACCCTAGACTTTGTAACGCACTCAGCGACTCCTGTGGGGCAAGGCCCTGCATCAAAGACGGAATAGACCGTCCCCAAATCCCCCAAAGAGAAGTTACACATAGCCTTCAGGACCCAAGGACAGGATGGGGACATCACTAATTCTTTATAAATTAAAAATCACCTGAGAGAGTGGCTTTATTTATAGGATTCAAGATGAAAAGGAGAAAGGGCATGGAAAGGGAGGGGACATGGAGCAACAGTGAGGGATTTCTTCACTCTGGAGGTGGAGGTGGGGCGGGGGATTAAGAATTGAAGGTCATCCTACACAGCAAGTATGAGGCCAGCCTGGGCTACATCTCTCTCTCTCTCTCTCTCTCTCTCTCTCTCTCCTCTCTCACACACACACACACACACACACACACACACACACACACACACACACACACACACACACACACGACTAACAGGAGAGTGTAAAATGACTCTCAAAGCCAGAAAGCGCAGCTCACTGTGCTTCTAACCAAGAGGAAAACAAGATACAGGGTGCACGTCTCAGTAGTAAAGATTACAGAGAATATACAATATTCTGAGAAAATGAGCCTCCTCCTCCTCCTCCCGCTTTTAAATCGCTCTTGCAAAACCGGCTTCACCCTTCACTCCCCTCGTGCCTTATGAATCCTGTCTCCCGGTTTATTATTCTGGCATCTGGTGGGAGGCTGACAGTCACCGTGGCTACACTTCTTTTTTTAATGCCAGCCTGTTTTAATAATACAGTGTACCTTTTGGTTTGGTGAAATGTGACATTATTCCAGGCACCCAGCGGCAATGGGAAGGGCCTTATGTAATTTATGTGTTCTCTGCGCTGTGTTTAACACTCCCAAAGCAGAGGGCTGTAATTTGGGAAGCGATTCTCCCCAAGGTCAGGGGAACAGTTTGTGGAGGGAAGGCTGGTGGCTGTCTGACCTGAGTTCAGCCTGGGAGCTCAGGGAGCCCCTGGCTATGAGGCTAGGCTAAGCAGCAGGAGGACTCTGCACCTCAAATGACAAATGCCCCACCCCCCCAAATCACCCCAGCCCAGCTATGGCCGAGTCACCGAGTCTGGGGTTTAAGCAGTTTTTAATGAAGTAGAGATGGTAGAGGCAAAGCCAGAGTGTTTGGGGGCATTTTTGTCTCCTGTCACTAACCCAGATGTTCACCTTTTAATTTATCTTTTTATTTTGCATGGGGGGAGGGTATTGTGGGTATACACACGTGGAAAGGCATGTGCGTATGTACCTGCATGTATGTATGGAGGCCAGAAGTTGATGGCAAGTGTCTGCCTTACTCAGTCTCATTATTTTTTCAGACAGCTTCTCTTGCTGAGCCTGGAGTTCACCAGTTAGGATAAATTTGCTGGTCAGTGAGCCCTTACCCAGCCAGGGCTGGGGTTATGGGCAATTACCACTGTGGCCAACTTTTTATGTGGGTGCTGGGCATCTAAAAGCTTAGATGGTAAGCACATTGCCGAATGAACTCTCACCAGTCCCCCAGGTCCCTAGTTTGCAATGACAGAGACCCTGGCACAGGGGACTGAGCCTGCCTTAGGGATGCCGAGGAAACCCTGATCATCTAGCACCCATGTCCTGACCCTTCCAGAAAGCACCACCACGAGTTCCTCCTATGCTGGGAACAAAGGAGTACCACAGGGATGTGTCCCCAAGAAGCTTGCAGTAGAGACACAACAGCCAGCTACCCCAGTGGAGGTGGACAAGCCTTGAGAAGTGGGATCTTCCTTTGCACCATGTCACACCTAGGGACTGGCAGACGGCAAGTGCTATACCAAGACATTTGAGCAACTGGAGGAATAAAATGTCAACGAGAGAGATGGGGAAACCACCACACTCGTGGGGGAGGGTGTTCTGGCTTCCCAGATAGAGCTGGTGACAGACCCCAATGGGGATGGGGGAGAAGGAGGAGAAGGAGGGAAGGAGGAGGAAGAGGAGGGGGAGAGGGAGGCAGGGCAGAGAAGAGACAGCAGGTGCCAACTAGGGACAGCCACAGGGAAATGTCTTTCTGGGAATATAGAGACGGAACAACATCAGAACTGGACAGAACTGAGAACAGGACTGTCATGTGAAGTTGGGAATCTGATCATGGAGCTCCTTGGATGGCACACCAAGGACTTTATGATGTCACTTGGAGAATTTTTAAGTGGGAAGCTATGCAGATTGGTGTCTTAGGAGTGTGTTCTGGCATCCGGGTGGACCCTGTAGACGTGTGAAAACAAGACAGGAATCTCAATCGACTGCTACAGGCAATCAAATAAGACGTGCAGGCTTGATGAAGGGCAAGGTGGAAACTGGGGGATATGGCTGGCAGGGTTCAGAAACCAATGTCACACAGGATTGATACAACACAAAATATAAGCCACCCCATAGCTTCTCAACAGAGTTGAGTGCCCCTTTCCAAAGTGGGGGGAGCCTCAGGACATCTTCCAAATGAAACCTTCCATCTTGGAGTTCTGAGCATAATCTAAGAGAGATGGAGCTCACTCTGCAGGGAAGCTCCTTAAACTCAGAAAGTAAATAATTCAGTGGCTTCAGGAAGTCCCTGAAACCAACCAGATTCACCAGGTCCCTTCCCCAGAGTACATAAGCAGTAAGGCCTGCGGAGACACTCACTGAGCCACCTAGAAGAGGCAGAGCTCCATTCTATTCCTGTAAGTGACCCCTCACCCATACTCCTGTAAGTAACCACAATCCAACTTATTGGTTTACCAAGTTGGTCTTGATGATATCCGTATTTTGGTCCTGGTGTTGGTTCCCTAGCTGGGGTGGGTAGACATTTGTCCAGGTCTTCCTAGGAATGGTACACCACAACAGGGCTTCAGTGGAGTCACCATGATCTTGTTTCCCTTTCCTATGCCAAAAATAGCATCTACCCAGAACTAAGGGGACTGGGGCAGGAGGACATATGCTCCAGGACAATCCGGCTGCATAGAAATCCTGGGTTTAGGTTTTGGTTGGAAGGTTAATATATTTCAAGGCTTGTGATGCTGTTCAGACTGGAACAGTCCTGAAGTGACCACAGAGGGAGCTCCAAGTGGTCGGGCACTAAGACCTAAGACTTAGGGAAGTGGCTTGCCTGCTTTGGGGACTGTGATAACCAGCCTCCAGGACAGCTCTTGTGGTCCCATCCCCCTCATACACCTTTGTCCCCACCTCCCAGCTGAGTCACCTGCGTGAACAAAGGATACAATAGGTAGGGCACATACAAGTTCAGGTCACCAAAGAGAACAGGACACCTTTCTTGCTTTTCACAGGGACCTTCAGCAGCTCTCCTGAGAGATCACATGGGCAGGAGGAGGCTGAGAGGCCATTGCTTGGGAAGGTATAGGAAGTGGCACCTTAATCCCAGGCTGGCTTTAGACACCTGCAGCCCAGGCCAACTGGCAATCTGAAGCCTTTGAGATACCTTGAGCTCTTTAAAGCACAGGCTAAGCTAAGCTGCTCACAGGTTCTGGAACCCCAGAGACTGAGAACCAGTAAACGGTGGTTGTCTGAAGCCATTGCATTTGCAGGTCATCTGTCACCAAGTGAGAGATAACTAACCATTGCATTTGCAGGTAATCTGTCACAGAGTGAGGGATAACTAACCATTGTATTTGCAGGCAATCTGTCACAGAGTGAGGGATAACTAACCATTGCATTTTCAGGTCATCTGTCACAGAGTGAGGGATAACTAACAGGAGTTTATAGAAAACATCAACACTGCCTGGAGCTGCAGATGTGCTCAGAGCAGCCATCAAGAAGGTGGGGGATGGAGATGGCAGAGGTGACGTGAGGTCACAGCTGGGTTTTTCCAGGAGTTTGTGGGTAGGAAAGTCATGCACAGAGGAACAGGGGCCTCCAAGCAAGGAGAACAAGACAGAGAAACTCATCATCTCGGGGATAAGGGTGTTTCCAGAGGAGGGCACCAGCTGTTGCACAGGTTAGAGCAATAGCCAGGCACCCTCTTAACCCAGTCATGACTCTGTACCTCCTTGATTGGCTGCTGGCCCCTTTTCTTCTCTCAGACTTCTCTGTAGAGGTCTCCCCTGATAACCCAAGGAAAAGTTCCTTGTCCACTGTCACTGTGTTTCAATATGGGCATCACCCCACCGTGGTCTGCAAAGGCTGGGGAATTTGGCACTTCAAACCCAGTGACTGATCCAGTCTAGGTTCTCAATGCTGTGGGATAGAGAGACGGATCAATGGATTGATGGATCAAAGGATGGGTG
Organism: Peromyscus leucopus; assembly: GCF_004664715.2. Taxonomy (NCBI): domain Eukaryota; kingdom Metazoa; phylum Chordata; class Mammalia; order Rodentia; family Cricetidae; genus Peromyscus; species Peromyscus leucopus. Next base: position 103,269,112 of record NC_051086.1, read on the forward strand.
GGTGGGTAGATGGATGGATGTGCGAGTAGATCAATGGTGAGTACATCAATAGTTGGGTGTATTGATCAATGGATGGGTGGGTGGATCAATCAATCATTCATTCAGTGGATCAAAGGATGGATAAATAGATCAATGGTTCAATGTATAGATGGATGACTAGACAGATTGATGGCTAGATGGATGACTGGATCAATGGATCTATGGACTGATGGAAAGATCCAAACCTTGAACTTTACCTAGTGGCCCAGGTCAATTGGTGGACAAGCCATTTCTTTCCTGGACCACCACTCTATACACACACACACTCACACATACACATACACTCACACACACACACACACACACACACACACATGAACTCACACACATAGACACACACTCACACACACACACTCACACATACACTCACACATACACATACACTCACACATACACAATGCACTCACACACAGACACACACTCACACACACATATACACTCACACATACACTCACACACACATACACTCACACATACACACACACTCACACATACACATACACTCACACACAGAGACACATACAGACACAAACACACACACTCAGACATACACACTCACACATAGACACACACTTACACACACATACAGATACAAACACACATTCAGACACACACACACACACACACACACACACACACACACTAGTGCTCTTTGCTGTAAAGAGAAGCTTGGCTGGGATAGCAGAGGATATAGGGAGGGGGAGAAAGCCCTGGAGTTGATCCTGACAGGCTCTTGCACTGTGCTAAAAACAGTCAGAGTCTGCAGGAAACCCAGGCAACCCCCTACTGTCTTCAGGAATTCAACACACACAGGCAGCCTGTGCCCAACTGCACCAGGCAGCAGGAACTAAGAGTGCATCCTGGGGGGCCCTCAGCAGTGCAGGGTCAGGTGGGGATGGAGGCAGCCAATAAACCTGGCAGAGCAACTGGTCCACAGAGGAAGGCCCGGAGGCCAGCCAGGCCCTGCCTGCCCTTTGCCCGCAAGGCCCCGGGCACAATGCACACTTAAGAACAGGGCCTCCCCACCACACAGGTCGGATGAGCATCATCCTCTGCTGTCACCGGCAGAGCACCGGCCAGGCTGGTGAATGCAGCCTCCCAGCACACACACAGGTTTGGCAGGCATGGGAGCCAGGGGCTGGGCGGAGTGAACAGCTTGCTGAATGAAGTGACATCAGAGGTGTGAGGGAGCTCACCCAGGTGGCCTCAGCCCCAGACAGCTGACCACCTCACTGCAGAGTCCCAACTGGAAGACCCATGAAGGAACAAGCTCCACCCCACCTGCAGGAAGCCATCTTGGCCAGAAGCAGGATCAAAGACAGCTATAGACACCTAGAGAAGGATCATGGACACACCAGACAGACACACACAGGGGCCAAGTCAGGTGCCTAGATGAGCAGGAAGTCAGTGACTGGGGGGTGGGGAGGCAGGAGGAGAGCTGGAAGTGGGGAGGACCACCCTATGTCCGTGCAGTGGCTGCCTGTGAGCAATTTTATTCTGAGATTTAGATGGTGCCGTATTCCCAAGGTTAGCCCCTACGCTTGTTTCCCAGCACTGCATTTTCTCTGTACCTACCCAGGGGCTGCAGCGCCCGCCTGGTCTTCCTTCAAGCTCTGTCCCCTCCCCTACAGTTTTAGGCGTGGAGATGAGGGACTCAGTTGGTCTTATTCTTGGGGGCAGGGGTGGGGCATGGGACATGGGAAGGTGGCAGTCACAGGCCAGGAGAGGGGCGTGGAGACAGAGGGAGATGATGGCGGGGGGGGGGTGGTCTGGGGAGATGAGGGAGGGGCACCGGGTCCTTGTCAAGCTTGGGAGTAGGAGGATAAGAGCAACAAGGAGAGGGGGAGAAGATGCAAGAGGGCCCAGGAAGAGTGGAATCTGGAGTGTAGAGAGTGGGAGAGGAGTACAGAAGTGGGGGTACCTGGGAGTGAAGATGGGGGGTAGGGAAGGAGACATGGCATGAGGAGGAAACAAGGGGTACGCTGCAAAGTGTGTGGATTCCAGGGTTGGAGGCATGGGGCAGGGGGCTATCCAACCTACAGAGCCCCCCTCCTGGAGAGGCAGATAGTGGGGTCCCCACAGTCAGACAGAGCAGAAGTTTGTTTCTTCTAGTCTCTGGCTGGGGGTAGAATGTAGCATATCGGGATGTTTAACAGTTTGCTGTGAGACTTCCATCACAAATGGAAGAGATGGCCACCTGAACAGAAAAAAAAAAAAAAATAGAAAAGGCAGGAGGCTCGGGGTGTCCCCATGGCTGGTGACATGAGAAGGGCCCCAGGGAGTCCAAAGTGGAGTCATAAAAGCCAGCAGACCAGCCACGAGCTCTTCCAAGAAGGATGCGTGAAAGCCTTCCCCTTGCCCCTCCTTTGGGTCTGGAGTCCCCCAGCTGCCCTGGAGTTCTCCCTGCCTCTGCCCCCCCCCCACACACACACAACTTCTGCGGGTGGCCTGACTGCATCCCCTGAAGGAATTTCTCAACTGCTCCCAACCTAGAGCCCCACCGGCCTCTCTGCACGCAGCCCTCTCTTCCAAAGCTCGCATTAGGGAACTAACTCAAGACTGTAGTGTGCTTTAAGAGAATCATTGCAAGAGACACAGTGACATTTTGTAGTGCACAAGTATTCCAGAGGGATTCCCAGGCAGCCCCGCTCTGTTCTGCCCTGGGAGAATACTAGCCACCAGGAGGAAGCTGCCCAGATCGCTGTGTAGATACCTCACAGTCCTCCAGCCCCTGTGGGCGTGGAAGAGAAGAGGACTGCCCTCAAGGTGGGAGGTGAGGCAGACAGAAGCAGCATGCAGAAAGTGTGGGGCAGCATCCGTCACTAAGCCCTCCCAGGGGATGACCCTTTCTTGACTCTGGGGCACAGTATTGCCTCTGCTGAGCCACACAAGCATGCTCCTGGGTGTCACCAGATTGTCAAACAAGAGCTCAATGCCTGCCTATCTCTGGTGCATCTGGGAGTTTTGAAGACAGTATTCCCCTCGTAGGAAGACAAGGACATCTTTCCAGGTGACTTGGGTACACCAGTGCGAGGGAGGACCTGGACCAATGAACTTCTACAGCCCGAGACTGTTGAGCCTTCTGACGGGAGTCAAACCTGAGACTTAATCAGTTCTCCAGGAAAAGCGATCATCCATAGCTATGTGGGGCATGCCATGCTTGGGCTGAGAGGCGTGTCCCAAGCCAGCACTAGTGGGAAGGCCCCTACCAGGCCACCATTAGCCTGTCTTTGCTCATCAGCTCCTGCATGGAGGATAGAGGGAAGCGACACACAGATCTAGGAGAGCACGCTCATCCCAGTTCACCTTGCTCTAAGTCCAGGCTTGGCTTCCCCAGGTTAGCACCAGCATCAGCACAGAGCTAAAGGTAAAGCATACACAGGGCTTGAGAGGGTCTCTCCCTGATGTGCCCACTGAAGAGTGAACTTAGTCTTATCAATAAAAAACAGCAGTCAAATATTGGAGTAATAACCTGAAAGATCAGAGAAGCAAAGGAGCAGCCAGTAATTTCTTACCTCCCAGGATCCTCAGACCAAAGGGGTCTGAGATCCTGTCTCCACCTGCCTTATATTCCTTCCCTGCCTGCCCTCCCCCACACACACCCCTGTGGATTGTGCTGGGATTAAAGGCATGCACCATCACCACCCAACTGTTTTTCTTTTAGACTGGTTCAATCTCGTGTATCCCAGGGTAGCCTTGAACTCCTGAACTTCCTGCTTCCTCCTCCTCCCAAGTGCCACCACTGCCTGGCCTCTATGGTTAACTAGTAGCTAGCTCTGCCCTCTGATCCCCAGCAAGGTTTATTTGTCAGAACACAAACAAAATATCATGCAACAGCCCACAGGGCACAGCTGTCGCCTTCTGCTTCTGGGGTACAACAGCTTCACCAGCAGCCACCAAGAAACACCCGGAGTCTGCCCAAGACCTCCCTGACTATGGGGAGCTGGATGCAGACCAGCAGAGAACTCTGTCTGGCAGTGGCAAGGCAGTGGCTTTCATGGGACCACAGATGTTTGGCAGGAGGCTGGAGCAGCTGGGATTATAGAGCAGGCAGGTGGATATTAGACCTTTGGGGGGAGGGGCTCTGTCTACTGCAGCCCTATCCATTGGATGCGAAGCACAGATCACAGGCCAGCAGAGAGGACTCCTTGTTGTCCATAGTTCAGATCAACTCTGCGCCTGTGTAGTCCTCCACTCTGCCGCCTGGAAGGTTCTGCTCTGATATCTGCCTTCCTAGGAACTCATTTTCCTTTTGAGCTCCTTTAGGGGACATTCTTAGAGCCCAGCATATGAATCTGGGTTCATGGAATTTTCCATGGCGGAAGGAAGCTCCGAGGGTCAACACAGCTCAGTGAGGCTGGGAGCACACATCAAAAGGAGGCTGGCTCGGAGTGAGTATTGCTCTCGCAGAGTTCAGTTCCCAGCACCCACATTAGATGTCTCACAGATGCCTGTAACTCCAGCTCCAAGGGAATATCTGATAATCTCTGGCCTCTGAGCACCTGCACTCATGTGCACATACCCCCATATAGATACACATGCATACACATAATTAAAAATAAAATAAATCCTTACAAAAGATGAAGCTGAGTTACCAGAGATACTGATCTACATATTCATCTACCCATTCATCCATGTACCCTTTTGTTCCCTGCCTGTTCATCCACTAACGGCACATCCGCCCATCCATTCTTTCAACTATACAGCTATATAGCCATTCACTCATCTGTCTCTCTACCCACTTTCCCATCCATCCATCCACCCACCCACCCATTCACTTACCTATTCATCTATTCACCCACCTAGTTAACTATATATCTACCCATTCATGCACATACCCATCTATTCATCCATCCATCTCTCCCTCCACTTAATTTCATTGACTTATCTATTCAACCATTTACCCATCCATCCAAGTACATAGCTATGCATCCACCTATCCATTTGTCCATTCATCTATACACCCACCCTTCCAACTATATATTTACCCATCCATCTAGCCATTCATCCACTCATTTATCCATTCACTATTTCATCCACTCACCTATCACTCTAACTATCTATTTACCTGACCATCTATCCATCCATCCATCTACTTATCTAGTCACACACCTACTGTCTACTACACCTCCAGCTACCAACCTCAGCCACCTCCTTATCTCTTCACCTATCCATTCATCTATGAAGTAAGTATAGTAGATGTCCCAGACAGGGATGGGGGCTAGAGGCAAGTGCCACCAAGACTGAAAAAGAAGGCAGCCATACACTTGCCTTGTGTTAGACAAACAGTCTTGGCTCCGCTGTCACTCACTATCCCTGCTTACTTGTCTCTCGGCTTCAGATTTCTTGCCTATGAGGTAGGGTCCTAACTTTACCATTGGGTCACAAAGAGAAACAAGATCAGGTATACAGAATACTCAGTTCAGTGACTGGTCCATGATGAACACTCAATGCATGGTGGTGACCAGCTTCCCATCATAGATCACCCCCACTACCACCGTCATTGTCTCTGTCATCAGAATGAGCCTGCCATCCATGGCACTGTGAGGATCAGCATCAACACAACTCTGATCCCCACTGTGCCCTCTGTGGTGCTGCTTTGCAGGATTTCCCCCCTCCCCAAAGAGCCAAGTCTCTTTCTTCCCTGTGAGAATCTGGGCTCAGCTGTATGAGATTTTTGGCTAATGAGGTAGAAGAGATGCAGAGACACCCCAAACCTGGGCAGAAGTGGCCTTATAGTGTTGTATGTGTTTCTGGTTGTTCACTGCCCAGTGGTACAGAGGCCGATGGCCCCCACCCAATGTAGAGCCATTGAACCGACCCGTAGATCAACAGAGAGTTTGCCAAGACCAGCTTACCCACAGACCTGTGAGTACTGATCTTGTAGGGAATTCCTATCTAGAATCTATAAAGAACTCAAAATATCAAACACCAAAACAAAACAAACCATCCAATCAATAAATGAGCAGATGAATTGAACAAACCTCTCAGAAGGACAAATGGCCAACAAATATACGAAAAAATGCTCAACATCCTCAGTCATCAGGGAAATTCAAATCAAACTACACTGAGGATCTGTCTCAGCTCAGTTAGATGGCTATCATCAGCAAAACAAAGAAGACACACTGGAGAGGACATGGGAAGGGGGCCTCTTCTATGCTGCTGGTGGGTGTGTAAGCCAGGCTGCAAGAGGCTGCATTATGGAAGCAGTGTGGGGGTTACTAGAAACAAACAAACAACTTAAAAATAGAACCGCCATGTGACACAGCCATACTGCTCCTGGGACTATGCCCAGAGACACAAGTCAGCATTCCCCAGAGCCACCTGCACACTCGTGTTCACTGAGGCCAAGACAAGAAAACAACCTCAATGAACACGTACTACATATACACAGTGGTGTTCCGTTCTGTTGAGAGGAAGGAAGGAAGGAAGGAAGAAGGAAGGGAGGGAGGGAGGAGGGAGGGAGGAATAAAGAAAGAAAGAAAGGAAGGAAGGAAGGGAGGGAGGAGGGAGGGAGGAGGGAGGGAGGGAGGGAGGAGCGAGGGAGGAGGAAGGAAGGAAGGAAAGGAGGCAGGGAGGAGGAGGGAGGGAGGGAGGAGAGAGAGAGAGAGAGAGAGAGAGAGAGAGAGAGAGAGAGAGAGAGAGAGAGAAAGAAAGAAAAAGAAAGAAAGAAAGAAAGAAAGAAAGAAAGAAAGAAAGAAAGAAAGAAAGAAAGAAAGGAGCAATTATGCCCTTTTCAGGAAAATGGGTGGAAGTGAAGATCAACACTTAAGCCAAATAAAGCAGATTCAGAAAGACAAATCCCAAATGTTTACTTTCATATGCAGAATCTATATATTAAAATGAATAGGATGAGACCACAGAATGGAGGGTTGCTGGGGGGGGGGGAAGAAAGGAACCAGCAGGAGGGGCCAGAGGGACAGGAATATGTAACCTGAACAAAGTCCGTGCTAAACATTCATGAAAATGCCATAATGAAGGCTATTCTTTCGTACACTGTAAAAAAAGTTTTTAAAACAAAATCCATTAAAATACCCTATTCATATTTTCATATTTTAACGGATTACACATTGCAATAATAGTTTAAGTGTATTGGACTGTGCAGCAATATCCAGCTGGCCTCCGTCTCCCTCAGCCTCCTGTGCCCCTTCCTTCTCACATTAAAGGTGCCCTGTAGCTCCAAGCTCTGCCCCCTTAGGCTGAAAAGGAAAGCCTTCTGCCAGGAGATCCTGCCGAGCTCCATGCCCCTGCCTTCAGCTGCCTGCTCACAGAAACACCAAGTGGCATCACAGTTGGGAGGAGGAACAGCCTTGGAGGAAAGAGTGGCAGGGCCTGGAAACGCAGCCTCTAGCGCGAGATCGTGCGCTAGGTCGCCAGTCCACCTACTCATTTACTTCTAATTCTAGGGAACCCAGTTGTCAACAGCTCCTGGGAGGGGCTGCTGGGTGAGAGCGAGCTGAGAAGCTCTTCCTGGATTGCTGCTAAGAGGAGATTGGGCCTCTGAGGAGGGCGCTGCGGCGGTGGCGGCGGCGCCCCTGTGGGCACATTAGGGATTCTGCACAGCAGCTTGCCGTGAATCACTTTCCCTTCCGTCCCCGCGCTGAGGGGCTCAAAGGTCGATTTTCCACGGTTATGACAACAAAAACGAAAATTGGGTCAAACTTGAAAGGTATTATCTTCCTCCAAGCTGGTAAGTGCACAGAGTAATGAGGTTGGTTAAGCAATCCACCCTGGCATCCCCCCACCCCACCCCGCACTACTCTGCCTACAGGCGGGCCAGGTAAGTGGGTGGGCGCAGCCCGCCCTGCCACGCCTCCCACCTGCCCAGCCAAAGGGCCTGGGCTTAGTCTTCTGCCACCAGAAACCTCTCTGGCTACAGAGACAGGGCACCTGCTGATTCAACCCTTCCTGCCTCTTGGTTCTCTCCGTTGGAAGAGAACCTCTAGACCAAGGCTCCCAGATATCAGTCTAGTGACTGGGAGACAGTCGGCTTGCTCTCCAGCGGTCCCTTTCCAGTCAGCTTCTCCTTGTCAAAAGCTGGATCCTGGAAGAGCTGAGGTATTATGGGTAACCTGCTGACAGCCGCGCCTTTCCAGGCTTCTCCTGTGTCAGACCCTGTACAAACACTGTGGATTTGCAAAGTCCGCCCATCTCCTGACCAATCACCCACCACCGTACTGTCTGCACAAAGTCTGCACAGAATCTACCAAGCCCAGCTGCCAGCAGGGTTCGAATCGAACCCAGGCTACACAGTGTTTACCGAGTGATCTGTCCCAGCTCCTGGAGTTAATCTTTGGAACTATGTTGCCTTCATCACTAGGGAAAGAACCTAGAGAAGAGGGAGGTGCTCTCTCAGAGCTCGTTGTATTTGGAAACTGTGTGTGTTGTGGGGTAGGGTGTTAGACAGGGTCTCATATATCCTTAGCCTTGAACTCACTATCAGGAATTACCTTGACCACCCCCTCCTGTCTTCATCTCCAGAGTGCTGGGACTGCAGGTGTGACACCACACCCAGCCTGTCTGTCTGTAAATCATGTGACATTCATTAAAATGGCTGGTGATGCCTGCCCTCTCTGGACAGGACACACCCATATCACCCAGCTATGGGTAAGGTATGGGCATAGCCTGGGGCTATTGCCTGATTCACAGATAGGTAGCCAAGAAGCTGTAGGCCTTGAGATGAGCCTCCGTTTGCACTTCCCCAAGCTAGGCTTGATGTGAGATGGCATGAGGTGAGCTGAAGGAAAGACCCCAGCAGCCTGCCAGTGTGGTCCAGTGTGCTGTGCCTGACCTCTGAACCCTCAGGACGTTGTACTGAGTGACAGTGGTCAGGTACAAAATGCCACATACTACATGAACTCATTTACCTTGAGAAACCTAGAGTGGTCTAAAGTCATGGAGAGTAAAGCAGAATGGGAACTCCAGGGGCTGGGGGCAAGAATGGAGTGCCTGTGTTTGATGGGGACAGTGTCTTGGTTGGGGGAGGTGAGAATGCTCCAGAGACCAGCAGTGATGATGGCCACACAACAACCATCACCTCTGACCATCAAGAAGGTTGTAAGGTGTATTTTACCACTTTCACCGTTTTATATTATCCAAATGCAAAGTGCTGTGTTAATACCTGGCCTGTGAGCCCAAAGGGAAAGTGGCCTCTTCCTTGTGGAGGCAGAACAGTGTAAGCACTGTTTGTGACCTGGAGTGCTGGAAATGTCTTTCTGTATGCTGTGGATGTGTTACTCTGATTGATTGATAAATAAAACGCTGATTGGCTAGTAGCCAGCAGGAAGGATAAGAGAGAAGAGAATTCTGGGAAGTGAAAGGCTGAGTCAGGAGACGCTGCCAGCCACTGCCACCATAAGAAGTAAGATGTAAAGATACTGGTAAGCCACAAGCCACATGGCAAGGTATAGATTTATAGAAATAGGTTAATTTAAGATATAAGAACTAGATAGCAAGAAGCCTGCCATGGCCATACAGTTTATAAGTAATATGTCTCTGTGTGTTTACTTGGGTCTGAGTGACTACAGAAGCCAGGTGGACACAGGAAAATTCCAGCTACAAATGGCGCCCAATGTGGGGCAAGAGTTTCCACCTAAAACCTGAAAAAGAAGATTCTAAAGCAAAACTAAAAACAGCTTCCTAGTTGTTTCTCTCGAGTTAGTGGCAGCCTGCGGGCTTGAGCTACTCTATGGCAGGTTCATGGCATGCAGGCTTGACCTACACTACATTACACAGAGGTGTCTCCAAGCTGTGCACTATGTTGCTTGGTGGATATAGTTTTTGCTAGTTAAAAAAAAAGGTTTCTGGGCTACACACTGCTTTGATAGAGGCACAGACCCACTGCCTCCCAGAGTCTGGTGGTGAGCATGGTTCCTCCGAAGCTGGTGGTAAACATAGTTCCGCCATGTTGGAAGGCTGAGGTGGGCAGAGCCAGCAGCCACAGCTGCTGTTTCAGTCTTGGTAATGCTGCAGTCTAAAGCAAGAGGGCCACAATAGGACAGATTCAGATGGAATAGTTTACAATGTATATAAAAGTGTATGTAGGCTTGGAATAGAGACAAAAAAGAAATACATACAGTTATATAAAGAAATAGTTTTAAAAAATAAAGCCTTTAAAGAAAAAGTAAAAATAATATAAAAAATAAGCCACGTAAAGATGGATATCACACAGAGAATCTGGATTGTGTTGTCTTTGGGATTTTTAACTACAGAAAGACATTTGATTGTAAAGGCTGCTCAGTTAAACTAATATGTATATTTTAAAGGTAACTTAACTTGAAAATTTGGATGTAAGGATATGTTGCTTTGGAAAGGAGGCTCTGCTTTTGTTTTCCACAGAAAGCAAGAGGCTATGGATTTGTTCCAGATTAAGATACATCAGGTTTGACCAGCCAAGACCCCCTGAAAGGTCTCCAGTGACAACATGGCCCAGATGATCCAACACATAGAATGATTTCAAGGCAACTGGCTCAGACAATACAGCCTCACAGACTACTCCATAATCCTAAAATTTTCTTTATGTCCCCATAAAAATACTGTGGCTTCATCCAGCAGGAAGTAATATGAGAAGCTACACCCAAATTCCCAAATATACCAAGCTGGCTTTGGAGATAAAATTGGTTCATTCCTTCTCTAAACCCAAACATATTGCAAAAAAAAAAAAAAAAAAAAAAAAAAAGTTGAGAGATTTTTCTGTCCCATATCAAAAGAGCCCTCTGGTGTGGGACAGAGAAAAACCAATATTTTTATTTAAAGCAGGTTGATTATAAATGCAATCTCTTTCTAAAGAAGAAAAGGGGATACTATAGATATGATAGGATAAAAGGGTAGATTAACAAACCTACTTTTAAAGAGCAACAACTTGTTTAGAAATGTTTTACATTGCTATGGATTTTAGTTTATTGATACAAGTTTAAACTTAATTTTATTATACTGTATATATTTCTACTCTCATTTAAGATATTATGTTTATGTAACTCATTTAGATTGTAATAGATAATTAAAAAATACTGATTAATAATTAGTCTTCTATGATAGTCTAACTTATAGTCATGTTAAGTTTTCTAGGTATACATAAATATAATTCAATTAGGTAGGTAATCTTCAAATACTTCAAAGACCTACAAAATATGGCATTTAAAATGTTTTTAAAATTTAGACTTTCTGGACAGTGAGATGTGTCTGCTTCTGGGAGCACCGATTCACTTCAGAGAGGAGGATGGGCATTGAAGACACTTTATATGGAGTTTATCTTCTTCTTGACAAAAATAGCCATTTGGGTAAGAAACTGTTCTTGTCTGGACTGCTTGATCGACTGGACATGCAGGACCCATAGAAAGGTGACCACTGAACTTTGCTTGGCAAAATGGTCCTTCAGGTTCCTGCTTCTCAGAGGAAACTGACAGATATTCTACAGGACACAGAGAAAAGTGACTGAGAGACTCTAGGCCTGTGGGCTGAGGACAGATGCCCCAACTTTACAAAGGGACTTTGGATGACTGTCCAGGCTGCCAGCTATCTGTCTACTTTCATAAGACTCCCAAAACTTGCTTGCATCTTTCTCCCATTTCTCAGGTAATATTATATGCTTCTGATGTCTTTGATGTAGTTGAAGACTAGATAGTTATAATTTCCTTAGTTATGATAAAAGATAAGTTATAAATGAAACCTTAGACTCACAAATATACGATAGATAGGATATCTTCTTTAATTTTGCCAAATACAAATAGACTAGATATTATAACTATAATTCTTGCTTAATACTTGTTTTGTTATATGTAATTTTACTATGCTAAAGTTAAAACCTTCCTTTTTGAAAAAAAGAAAAGGGGAAGTGCTGTGGATATTGCTCTTATGCTGTGAATGTGTTGCTCTGATTGGTTGATAAATAAAATGCTGATTGGCCAGTAGCCAGGTAGGAAGTATAGGCAGGATAAGCAGAGAGGAGAATTCTGGGAAGAGGAAGGCTGAGTCAGGAGTGACCAGCCAGACATAGAGGAAGCAAAATGTGAAGGCAGAACTGAGAAAAGGTACCAAGCCACATAACTAAACATAAATAAGAATTATGGGTTAGTTTAACTGTAAGAGCTAGTTAGTGGTAGGCCTGAGCTAATGGCTGAGCAGTTTTAATAATATAAGGCTCTGTGTGTTTACTTGGGTCCAAGTGGCTGCAGGACTGGCGGGTGAGATAGATTTGTCCTGACCATGGGCCGGGCGGGACACAGGAAAATTTCAGTTACGTTGGAGAAAACACTTTTGTCCCCTAGCCTCACCATGGCTTGCTGTACTTGGAGTCAGAGTGGGAAGGTGGGTTCCCCCAAGCCCATCCATGTGGTCCAGGCAGGCTTTCGTGGAAAGACGTACCAACACCAACACCTGTCCAACCTCCTTCAGCATTTGCATTGGTTCCTTTAAGTCCTGTCCGTCAACTCAGTCCAGCAGAGCAAGACAGAGAGCTGCAAATTGGGTTCCAAGATATGGAAGAGCAGGATGCTGGGCTATGGTGAGGGTTTCTGGCCTGGCATACAAGTGACTACCTTCATGCTGTATGCTCACAGTGGGAGCAGGAGGGAGAATGCCTCTTCTCGACAGGGCACTAATCCCATCCTAAGGGCCCCACCACATGGCCTTATCTAACCCACATATCCTCCCAGGGACCCATCTCCAAACATCATGTCCCAGCAGACCCCTGGTCCCAGCAGACCCCTGGTCCCTGCAGATACCGAGCAAGCTAACAGTCCTTGTGCAAGGCCCAAGGCCAGTAAAAGCACCCACTGAGCTGCTTGGCTCAGGTGGAGCTTGGGGACATCGGAGTGGCTTTAAATTTTCTAGTGGCCTCACTAAAAACATTAAAGACTAAGAAGGAACATCAATCCTTATGATCTCTCTATTGAACACAACATATTCAAGATGTTTGCCTTCCAACATGCAATCAATATAAAGATTCTGAGGTGAGATTTTATACCCTGCATCCTGCTCTTGGGCTCTTGAAACCTGGGGTTCATTTTAAGTGTTCCATACCTTAACCACAACTCGCCACATTCCCAACACTCCCTGACACCTGTGACCATGGCTGCCATATTGGACGTGCAGGTGGGAGATTGCTTTCTATCCTGCAGCCCCCACGACGAAGCAGACAACGGTGGGGGTGGGGGGGAGAAGGAGCAGGGGAGAGGGAAGGACTGTCCTCTGCCTGGTCCCCTCCAACAAGCACCTCCACAGATCTAGGGGTACATGACATTCAGCAGGAGCTCCTGGACCACAGCAGAAGCCTCCATCCATCCAGACTCAAGCAGACCTGATACTGGGGACATCCCATCTGTGGCACAGTCAAGGAAAAAGAAGGGCTGGGAAAGGGGATGCGGGCTCCTCACCTTGAGTTCCTGTGGCTGGAGCACAAGGGGAGGTCCCCAACCCCACACCTCTTCTGCAGCCACCCCAGTTATGGCTGTCCACACACGGAACTGTGTGGTCAATAAAGACAGCACAGCACCAACATGACTCTCAAAATGTGGCCAGAGGAAAAGGAGAGGAAGATGTACACAGACAGCATCCATTGGTATTCTCCTCCTCCCCCCGCCCCCGGCTCCCGTGTGTGTGTGTGTGTGTGTGTGTGTGTGTGTGTGTGTGTGTGTGTGTGTGTGTGTCTTGGGGGGTGCTCGTGTGTGGAGGCCAGAGGTCAACCTCAGATGTCCTTGTTTGTGCAGACAGGGCCTCTCACTGGTTTGGAGCCTGCAGCTAGGGCTGCTGGCCTGCGGCCCCACGGACCCTCCTGTCTCTGTCTTCCCCGTGCTGGGATTAAAGTGCACACCGCCAGGCCCTGCTGTTTACATGGGTTCTGAAGCTCAAACTCAGGTCCTTGCGTTTGTTATCAAGAACTTTACAGACTGAGCTGTCACCCGGCCTCCATCTGCAGCACGTTCTTAGAAGTCACAGCTTCTCCCCCGTCCTAGAGCTGCCGGGGGATTCCCTGTGTCTGTCCATGAGGGACACTTCCTTATGACATAGGCTAGTGTCTATTGCTACAGTGACCCCAGCTGGGAAGCTGAAGACAGCAGAATCATACTCCAGCCACAGCAGGAGGCCTCAGGGCCAAAGTCAGTTCCACTGGACCTGCAAGGAGTGGGCAGAGCCATGATCCCTCCACAGACTGGAAGGAGAGGCCTTCCTGCCTCCTCTCCCCTCTGGAGGCCTAAGGCATCTCTCAACATGTGACTATATCCCTTCAACCTCTGTCTCCAAGGTCACAAAGCTTCTCTTCTGTCAGTCAAATTTCCCTCTGCCTCCCTCTCAAGAATACTTGTGATGATGTACAGGGCTCACCTGGATGGTCCAAGAAGTCTCCACCCCAAGAGCCTCACTCATGTGAGCAATGTATTCTAGCCACGGAGTAATATGCACACCTTCAAGGGATTAAGGTGTGGGTATCTTCTGGGGTCCATGATTCAGCTGGCCACAACTATGCCCAAAATTTGCACACGGGGCTTTGGATGTAGCTCAGTTGGTAGAGCGTTTGCCCAGCATAAACTGCGCAGGGTGGGACAGGCCTATATAATCCCAGCACTTGAGAAGTGGATGCAGGAGGATCAGAAGTTCAAGGTCAACTTTGGCTCCACAGAGAGTCAAGGCCAGACTGGACTACTACATAAGACCCTGCTTTAAGACAAACAAACCAATGAACAATAACAGTAACAACAAAGCCCCATGCCTACAGGTGTGAGATTGGGGGTGAGGAAGGCAGTGTTATCAGATCCAGTTTGCTTGCAGGTGATAAACAAGGCCATTTTTCATGCGGAAATTGTTCTTGAGAAGATGTCATCATGGCCCTGTGAAGGCCCACCGTCTCCCAAAGGTAAAGTCATACATAGCCCAGGTGCCTGAGACCCAGGGAAAGCAGAGGCTCCTGGGAAACTTCTAAGCTACCCAAGTGGGGTGGTGAGGAGAGTAAGGCAGGCCAAGCTCGGGTCCCGGCACCCGCCTAGTCATCGCTGCTGCCGTCGACACCTCAGGTGAGGGTCTGCAGAAGGTCAGGCCCACCCCACCCTTCACCACAACACCCCAGTACACACCGGCCCCATCACTGCCACCAGCACCGGCCGGGTCTCTGCCTGTCAGGGCTACAAGGCCAGAAGCTCCTGAGCACTGGGCTCTCGGAGCGACCCTTCCTCTCTGGAGAGCTCCAGGGGTCTGTTCTGCCTTTTCTCTCAGGGACCCCGGGGGCTCGGCTCCAGCTGTCCACTGCTGTTACCGGGACGCCCCCCCCCCCCCGCACCTCGTTTCCCTACTCCCCTTCTCCTCCCCCACTTGTCAAAACTGCTTGCCTGGATGAGAGAGATGACTTAGTTGGTGAAGGGCTTGATTCACAAGCACGAGAAACCCGAGTTTGATACCCACACCCCATGGGAAAACACCAGGTGCCTTGGGCAGCAGAAACAGACAGATCCCCAGGCTCTCCGACCAATGAGAAACCGGTGAACTCCAGGTCAGTGAAGATGGACAGTGTTCCTGAGGCTGACAAACAAGGTTGTCATCTGGTCTTTAATCACACGTGCACCTGTACAGACACACATATGGACCCAGTAAATGCCTAAACAGAGACAGTACCAAGCCCTATACATACTGTTTTACTTGTACATACAGACCTATGTGGTGGTATTGTGCTCCCCAAAATACTGTGTACCCTAATAAACTTATCTGGGGTCAGAGAACAGAAAAGCCACTAGATATTTAGGATAGGCAGTAGTAGCACACGCCTTTAATCCTAGCATTCCAGAGGCAGAAATCCATGTATTCAAGGATACAGCCAAGCATGGTGACTCACGCCTTTAATCCCAGAAAGTGAGCCTTTAATCCTAGGGAGTGATGGTAGAAAGCAGAAAGGTATATAAGGCGTGAGGACCAGAAACTAGAAGCATTTGGCTGGTTAAGCTTTTAGGTTTTGAGCAGCACAGTTCAGCTGAGACCCATTCTGGATGAGGACTCAGAGGCCTCCCGTCTGAGGAAACAAGACCAGCTGAGGATCCGGTGAGGAGAGGTAGTTGTGGCTTGTTCTGGTTCTCTGATCTTCCAGTTCACCCCAATAACTGGCCACAGGTTTGATTTTATTAATAAAACTCTTTAAGATTCATGCTACAGAGCTATGCTAAGATTAAACATACTCAGCAATTTGATCTAGATATATGGCTCAGTATGGTGTACGGCTGTGCAAGCAGAAGGGCCTGTGTTCAATCCCCACCAAAAAAGCTAAGCATGATGGCATGTGTTTGTAACTCCAACACTGGGAGGCAGAGTCAGATCCCAGGGGTTTGCCAGCCCGCCGGTCTAGCTGAAATGATCCCAAAGAGCAGGCACCGCATTCAGGGAGAGACCCTTTTCAAAATGAATGGTGAAGAGAGATTAAGAAAGATTACGACAGCCAGTGTTGACTTCTGGCCTCCACTTGTGCACTACCTGCACACACATGTGCGAGCGCGCATGCGCGGGCAAACACACACACACAACACACACACACACACACACACACACACACACAGATTAACAGTATAGTGGAATGGACCTGTTATAAGCATATAACATGGAATTGCTGGCGTTTCTCTCGCACTTCCAGCAGCCACGTTATCCCATGACAGCCGATCTGACAGCGGATCTGGCTTGTAAGTAAACAACAAACGAGGAATGCATATGGTGTGGACACACTGCAAAGGGGGGTGACTTATGCCTCAGGTAGGGTGGAGCAGGGCAGCAGGAGAATTCACCTCACTATTGAGAGCCCTGTGAAACTTAAAAGTTAAGAGTTTTAGTTTCTGGAATAGCCCACTACAGCCAAGCAGGGACTCCCGGTACTGCTGCCATCTGTTAAGTGGCTGGTCTCTGGATGGCACCAAGCTCAGTGTTTGACCCTCATTCAATCTATGCAAGAGAGGTCTGCCATCGCACCATTTACAGTTTGGGACAGGAAGGCTGAGAGGGGATTTATCCAGGTCACATATTGGGACATGTGGAGGATGCTTCCTGATCCTTGTCCCCACGCACACCACACCTATAAGGGCCAACTCTGAATGTTCCCAGTTACATATGGAGAATAAACAAGGACATATAATAACTTGGGGAAGAGAAGAGAAGCCAGAAAAGGAACCAAGAAATAGAGAGCCTTCAGGACCCACTGATGAAAAGGTCTGAGCGTGTCTGCACAGGAGCATGAAATGAGGGAGCAGTGGGGGCGGGGGGGAGGTTAGGAATGGACCGGGTGGGCCAAGGCAAGGACATTTCCTGCGTGGCTGGATTGAGCATCTTCAGAGAAGAAGAGAGGGTGCAAAGATTCTGGAACTGTCACTTGGCTCCTATGATCCTTAAATCACGAGCCAGAGGAGCCCAAGGAGATGTGGAGCGGCCATCTGCACAGCATGCTGGGGAAGCAGGTGCTGCTGGGCAGGAAGCTGAGCACGGATGTCTTCCCTCCTAGCCTGTCCTTGGGTCCCTCACATTCTCTGATTCCCCTCCAACGATGGGGCCACCGAGCAGCCCAGCTCAGCACCCCAAGATCATGGACCCAAGTAGGGAGAGAAGAGGCAATGGAGATAAGGTCACATAGGGGCCCAGTGAGGAGCGAGCTGGGCTAGCTCGCCCCCTCTGTGCTGTCCTGTGTGTTACAGGGGTGAACAGTAACTGCAATCTCACGGAAGGCAGGGCAAAGCTCTGCTTCACTGAAGGTTCAGTCCTCTCCCCATGACAGCTGTCTCTGGGTGATGCTGGGGAGAGGCAGGGAGCTGGAACCCTTCCCCATGCTGCTAACCCGGAGGCCTAAAAGGTCCTCTGCTAACAGCATCGTGAAGGACGCCTGCCCAGGGTTAGCCTATGGGTGACGTTATCACTACCTGGATCCATCCAGGACGGAAGTGGCAGGGCTCCTGGGTGGAGTCTGACATACCGAGGACCTTACTTAGAGCTCTGGGTGGAGACAGAGGAACCCGTCAGAGCTGAGGCTCTGTTATCCACCTGCAGAGGTGGCTGCCTCCCCTACAGACCAGGAGGGACATGAGTGAGCACACAGCCCCTGGATACCCACCTCTTATCTCTTACTTCAGACGGTGGTCCCGGCCCCACTCACACTTTCCATTCTGCATGACCCTAGGTGACCCCATTAGTATGGGACCAGGGGCACTAGCCCTGCCCTTCCTGGCTCGTGTCGTCCTCTGCACTTGCCAATTAGGGAACTCAGACTGGAAAACCCAGGCTCCCGGCAGCACAACCTGAGTCGATGCAGGAAAACCGGTATGCACGCCAGTCCTGTGGAGCCCCCAAGTATATCTTCAGCTAGTGGCATGGCCTGGAGCATTAGGGCTCCACACACACAGCAGCTTTCAGGGAGGGGCAGAGGAGGAGGGATAGTCCTACTGACCGCCTCCCAGCCATCCTGTCCATCTCAGTGATCAGTGTGGACCTGGGAAAAACAGAAGGCTTCTCTTCCCAGAGCCAGGAGGCATGCCCCTACTGCCATGCCTCCCACGGCTCCACCATCTGCACAGGAGACGTGAAATCACAGTGTCCCTGAGTAACAGCTTTGAGGCAGCAGCTTGGCACCACCAGAACTCACCCAGGTCAAGCCTTTCACTCCACCCTCCACCTCAGACCACACCCGTTCTGCACTGCATGGAGCACAGGACCTGGCTCTCCAGGAGAAGCTGACTAGAGCTTACAGCCCCAGGAGGACACCCCCCCAAGGATATCATCAGTGAAATCTTGTCAGATGTTCTGGAGACCCATCCAACAGAGAAAAAGCACCCCTTTTGCCACTGAACACATAAGAAAATCCCAACCCAGAAAATCCCAGACTGCACTTTCTGGCCTGCGAATCCCACAGGGTTTGCAAGGACACTGAGCAGAGAGGCTCAGTCTTTAGTTTGCCCCAGATCCCTCCCCAAATGGCTTCCTCTTGTCTCTCTCACTGATGTCCCCAAACTGCCCCTATGACACTGGATGGACAACGAGGAGGAACTTTGGACCTCAGAGTCCAAGTTTCCCCAGCAGAAGATCTGTAAGAGGTCTGTAAGCTGCCTGATTGACAGCATGGGAAGCACCAGGGGGCCAGCAGCCATGCAAATTAGCAGGGCAGGGGGTAGGAAGGAGAAAACGGTGGCACCCTGAGCTCCCCATGGTTGTTGAGAGGACCCGCCAGGGCAAGCCCACTAGGAACAGCTGCCATAAAGCTGGCCTCATCCTTAAGGAACCCATCCAGCACCTGGGGCCTTTGGAACTGGATTTTTCACATGATTCTCATTGATCAGTCTCATATGGCAACACAAAGCCCCTTCCTGTATGGTCTGCAAGAGACCTAACCTTTGTCCCTTGGGCTTGAAGGTTGGTGTGGTGAGAAGCCCCAGGGGCTAAATTCCAGGGCATGTCTGCTGCTGCTGCTGCTGCTGCTGCTGCTGGACCTTCAGAGAGCAGCTGCCCAGTTAGGGCAGAGGAGGAACCACCAGCAACACCACGAGCTCCTTCATTGGAGGTTTGTCTGAAAGAGGCCACTTGGGGCTCACCTCAGGGATGCCTGTCCCCCTCTGCCTACCTTCCTCATCTATTCTAATCAGAAGAGAACTAATCTCAGCCCACCCACCCCCTTCCTTCTATCTCTCCCCTCCTTGCCCTCTCTCCCATAGGCCTCTGGGGCTCAGTTCAGGCTCTCTTGGAGCTGATTGGAGTTTTAATGAACCTGGTTGGGGTAGAACAGGCTGTCCTTCCCAGACACTTGCCCTGTTGTTGTGAAACTATGTTCTCTGGGTGTGACACAGGGTGGTGGTTTGAATGAGAATGGACCCACAGGATCATATGTTTGCATCATTGGTCCCCAGTTGGTGGAACTGTTTGGGAAGGATTAGAAGGCGTGGCACAGTTGGAAGAGGTGTGTCACTGGGAGAGGGCTTTGAGGTTTCAAAAGACTCATGCCATTCCCAGTGTGCCCCCCCCCACCTCATGGTTGTGGATCAAGATGTGAGCTATCAGCCATTTCTTTGCTCTGCTGTCATGGACTCTCACCCTTTGAAGCCGTAAGCCCAATTAAGCACTTTCTTTTATAAGTCGTCCAGGTCATGGTGCTTTATCACAGCAATAGAAAAGTAACTCAGACACATGGGCATTGCCATTTTAAGCCAGAACAACAAACCCTCTGTGCTCACAAGACCCTCACAAATCAAGCCTGTTAACATGACCTTGTAGGAGCTAGGGGTCATCAGACCCTCACCCAGAGTCTAGCTGCTGACACTCCCTTCTGTACCTTTAGCTGCTTACAATCCTGCCCCAGCTGTGTGTGGTCCTGGGAGGTGATGGGGTATAGAGGGGGTGAAAGGTTAACTGAAAGAGGGGCTCTTTTGTAGCAGTTTGGTGGGTGGTGCCTGTGCTGTGGTGGGCTTTTTGGTGACATCACTGTTTGGTCGTCACCCGGGTTTCTGTCAGTAAGTCTTCACCATGTGTCTGTATATCCATTCATTCACCAAGCTGGACCTGGAGGGAATCATTTCTTCAGTCTGTCACTGGTGCTATATCTTAGGTGAAAAGACATTTCTTCATGTCTCTCCAGGAGAAGTCACACAGAACCTGTCCTCAACAGGACCACAGGCTGTCCCCTTAAACTCTGCCTGCTGTGCAGCCAGAGTCCCACGTTTCCACAGAACAACCTGTGGCCAGGACACAAACATAAACCTTCCATAACAGCCTACAGTGATGGCCACTAGGTCCAAATTAGCACCTTCTACCTTGCCATAGACTGAGAATGCTTGGAAAGCTTTGACTCTCCAGACCAGGCTCCCCACTGTCATTTCAGGCCAACAGAACCACAGTGCAAGGTAGGGTCGTCACTGGTAGCTCTCAGGCTAAACTGAACAGTCCCTCCCTGGAGCCCCCCACCACACCCTGACCCTGCAGCAGGGTCTGCGAAAGCATCCTGCAGAGCCAGGATGTGGCAGGGGGCAGCCCAGGGTTTGACACAGTGATACATGCAAGACAGAACTCAACAACTGTATTTCAGCATAGGCAGCTGTCTTAGGGTTACCATTGCTGTGAGAAAACACCATGACCAAAATCAAGCTAAGGAGTAGAGGGTTTATTTCACTTATACTTCCACATTATAGTCTGTCACTGAAAGAAGTCAGGGTAAGAACTCAAAGAAGCCAGAACCTGGAGGCAGGAGCTGATGCAGAGGCCATGGAGGGGTGCTGCTTATTGGCTTGCTCTCCATGGCTTGCTTGGCCTGCTTTCTTATGGAGCCTAGGACCACCAGTCCAGGGATGGCACCACCCACAGTGGGCTGGACCCTCCCCCATCAATCACTAACCAAGAAAATGCCTCATGAGGCTGCCTACAACCAGATCTTATGGAGGCATTTTCTGGACTGAGGATCCTTCCTCTTCAATAACTTTAGCTTGTATCAAGTTGACATAAAACTAGCCAGCACAGTGACCTCCCTGGCACAAAAGGAAGGGGTCCCTGCAGTCCTTCCCAAGTCCCCTTCAGGTCTCAGAATAGGGCTCAGAAAAGCCAAAGACCTCCTCAGGCTAAGCATGGCAACACATTCCTTCTCTCACATGGTTTCCATGCTGCGCCTGTTCCGGAAGCCTCAGGAAGCCCCACTAGCCTCTCCCTCCACCATCCGTACAGACATTACACTCGAAGTGGCATGCTCATTTCCAGATCCCATACCCTGCAACCTTGGTGTTCAGGGGCTGTGGCAGGAGGGGAACCATGGATGTGCAGCCCCCAGCCCCCACCCGCATCTGAGGCATCCATTAACATTCCCCGAGTAAGTTTGGGCTGTAATTACAGCAAGTGATTAACAGGCCTGAGGTAGCCTGTCTCTGAGGGAACAGATTAACAGTGCAGCTTGGGGATGCCTGCGCTCACCTCAGAACCACCCGGTGCATCTTAAATAGGGCCCTGCACCCCTACTAGCTGGTGATTAATGGGAGGGATGTGGACAGGGGACATTTCCCTGGCACCTGGCACTGGACTGAGTGCTCCCCTTGCTGGTCAGGTACAGGGGAGGGGTAGGGAGGGCAGCCAAGAATTGAGATGTAAACCTAGAAGCCCCAAGTGGGACGCCCATCTGCCTCTCCAAGGCCAGGATGGGCTCCTGGGCTCTGACAGCTGCCCAGTGAGGAAAGCAGAGAAAGCCAAAGCCCCAGTAGCCAAGTGTACCCCAGGAGTGGGCACTCAGCCCCTGTTCCCCAAATAGCAAGCCACGGCCAACCCCCTCCGGCCTCCACACCCCCAGACCGTACTTAGTATTGAGACTCCTGGGAGGATTGTCATTACCCAAGACAATCTTGCTAAAGTCAAGAAGAACCCTTGCCCGGTGGGCAGAGGGAGTGCAGGAGTCTCCAGCTGGGTGGTGACCTGAGAATTAAGGAAGGAGAAAGGGGACAAAGGGGTCACCCACAGGCAGGTGCCCATGCACACATGGGTATACACGTGAGTAGGGGTATCAGTGTGAGACATCACTCATTCATTTAGCTGTTGGTCCCTTCCCTTACTGAGATCTGCCACGTCAAAGGCTAAGAACACAAAGGCCACTGATAAGGGCCACGGTCCTTCCCACGAGGCTGCCATTCTTGCAGAAGATAAACTTGAACGCCTTGTCATAAATGCTTATGGGCTCCATGAGAAAGGAAGTCATATTAAGGTGTCCATTTAGCCCAGGTGGGCTGGAGGCAGGGGCAGGGAAGGTGTGATGGAGCAGGTGACACCAGACAAACCCTGAAGTCAGAGGGTGACCCGTCAGGGAGTGTATCAGATGCATGATATCAACCAATGTGGCCACGGCACTTGCTGTGTGGGAATAAGGGGTCTCAGTGGCACCACACTGCTTGGGTTCCAGTCCCAGCCCATGCCTCTTCCCTACCGTGTGGCCCCTGGCAGGCTAGTCTCCCTGAGCCTCTGTATCCAGCCAATCAGTGTTCTTCTCTAGTGTTTCCCCTTACTGAAGGGTGACAGGGATGCTTTTCTGCCCCTTTGGGTTTGCTCATAGGGAGTAGGGACCACGTGCAGCCAGACCTACACAGACAGGCTGTCCTACCTCCAACCTGAACTAGACAGAAGAATCCATGGGAGGTGGAGAGAATGAAGCCCACACTCTGAGAGCCTGTTCACCTCGCTCAGTTCCCACACCCAGGGCTACTCTCCAGGGCTACTTCCCCACGCCAGCGCCCTCTGTGGTGAACTGAGTCCAGACAAAGGGTTGTGGACTCTTGCCTGCACAAACTCAGCAGCCACTTGTGTGAGCTCGCCGAAGGCTGCTGCTGGCCCACTGAGTCCTCTCATAGCCCAACAAGTAGATCCTAGAGTCTTCTATTTTGGTCCCCATACTGCAGGAGCTGCAAGTGAGGAGGCTGCATTTAAACATTGCTGTCTCCCTAACGTCTTGGAGCCTCTGAGAGTGGATGTTCCAGGTGGAGCTGTGTGGCAACAATATGGCTCATGTGGTACTCCTCCTGTGACATGGTTCTTTCAGGACACTGTGGGGAAGAACAGAGGGCAGGAGGCTTTCCAGACAGACATGACACTACCCCCATTTCTGGTCACACCACCAATTCCTCTCCTCTCTACCCGGGTTCGGGGAGTTCTCCAACACAATCTCCAGGGTGCTGAAGCAGGAGCTGGCTTCCACCCATACCTCTGCAACAGAGAAAGAGCTCAACAATGGAACAAGTGACTAAAGACTAAAGGGTGGCTGGTGGGGGTGCAGACGTGGCTCAGAGGTTAAGAGCACTGGCTGCTCTTCCAGAGGACCCAGGTTCAATTCCCAGCACCCACATGGCAGCTCACAATTATCTATAACTCCAGTTCCAGGGGATCCATTGTTCTCTTCTGACCTCGGCTAGCACCAGACATACAAGTGGTACACAAACATACATACTGGCAAAATACTGATATAAATAAAAACAATTTTTTTTTTAAAAGAGTGGCTGCCACTGCGGACAAAGAGCAGTGCTCTCCATCTGTCAGAAGCAATCTTCCCTCACAATAGCCCACTGTGAACCACCATTGTTTCCCCAGCCCCCTGCATGGCTGAGATCCTTGGGAATGTGAAGTGTACAGCCTGCAACCCACAACATGGTGCACAGTTCAGGGCCCAGAGAGCCACATGCCTCCGCTGAGACCCCCATGAAACCTGCCTGGCAGCCAGCCACGTATTGTCCACATCACCCCCTGCGTCACCCCCTCTTCCCTGACCCTTACAGGGGTTATTGCTAGAGTCACTAAAGTCCTGTCAACAGAAAAGAGCTCCTGGCCCCGGAGAACATGTGATCAGTTTCCGCCATCAGCGCTGACTTTATCATTCTTACCTTCTCCGTGTCTCGGCTTTGCCTTCCCCTTTCTAGAACATTCTCCCTACCAAAACTCTGCCAAAAGAACGATTTATTTCTTAGTTTCAACTCAGTGCCACTGTCACATGCTACAAAGTCCCAGGTACCCTCAAAGAAGTGCCCGTCGGTCTCCGTGCCTTCCTGGAACACCCGAGAGCCTCTATCAGAGTGCTGCAGACAGGCTTGGGAGCTCACGGCCATTGCAGAGACAGGCGCCGTCCTTTCTCCTCCACAGAGCCCAGCACGCTACCTGGCACACTGAGGGCTTTAGTCCCTGCAGGATGGCATGGCTAGGCCTGTCACGGGTGAGGTGCACACTTTATCTCCACCCTTCCAGAAAGCTGCGTTAATTAGGGCTCTCACCTCCAGGACCTAAGTCAAGGTCTCCTCCATTGAACCCGCCTGGAGCCAGCCAGGAACATTTCCCCAGGACAGCAGATAAGGAAAGAGAGAGGGAGAGAACACCAGGCAGTGAAGAGTGCCAGCTGCTGCCCTATCAGCCAGCATTCTCGGGGGATGACAGACGTTCAACACCACAAATGAAGAAAAATGGAGTGTTCCCACTGCCTAGAATACTCCCGTTACCACAGGGCTTAAGATAAAAAGTGAGGAAGGACAGGGACTGCCAGGAAGATGCCTGCAGACCGAGCTCACGATGCCTCCGAGAACCAGCTCCGCTCCTCCGTGCTCCCACATCCTTCACAGGCACTACTTGGCCACCCCCACCACCTGCCCTGGAGTCCTGGGAACCGTTGCCTGGAGCCCCCTGCTCTCTGCTGGAGGAAAGTACTGTTTTCCAGAACTGCCTGTTCCAAGACACTGGAAAGATGCAGAGTGTTGTCAATGGTCAGAGGTCAGAGGTCGCTCACAGGGGCAGTAGGCAGCCCTCTTTGCATAGTGCTCCTAAGATCAAGACCCAGAAACTTGGGTGAGAAGCTACAAGTTCTTCAGGAATTCAGACCTGAGGCTTCCCAGATGTCTCCAAAGACATTCAAAGGACGCCAGGGCCCTTGTGGGAGAAGGGAAGAACACCTTTTTTTTTTTTTTTCAGAGCTGAGGACCGAACCCAGGGCCTTGTGCTTGCTAGGCAAGCACTCTACCACTGAGCTAAATCCCCAACCCCAAGAACACCTTTTTGATGTCTGGTGCCACAGAACCCTCTTCAGCCCTAGGAAGAGCCACGTCCTTAACCTGCCACTGCATGCAGGGATGGAAAAAGCTTCTGTGGAGTTGGAGAAGGTGGAACACGTGTGAAAGTCTGACGCCACCGTCCCTGGGGTGGGTAGGCTTAGAGAGACAGAGGGTGGCTGTCAGGAGCCCCGAGGGAGGAATGGGGAGGTTCAGTCAGGGATGGCAAGGAAGCACTGGGGACAGACGGTGGTGACGGCTCCCATGCGAAAAGCTTAACACCACCGAGTGCACGAGACGGTCAATGCCGTACGTATTTTACTGAAGCACTTCACAAGCGTGAGGACCTGAGTTCAGTCCCCAGTCACCCCATAAAAAGCCAGGTGTGGTGGCTGGTGCCTGTGATGCCTGAAGCACACCAGTCAGCCAGTCCAGACTAGTCAGCAAGCCACATCGAGAGAGCCTGTCCCAAAAACCAAGGTGGGTGACTTCTGAGGAATGACATCTGAGGTTGACCTCTGAGCTACACACACACACACACACACACACACACACACACACACACACAGAGGAAGGAGGGAGAGGAGAGGAGGAAGGTGGTAGGGACAGATGGGCAAGACTCAAGGGCAGAGAGGCGCCGAGGTCTGATCTCACTAGCCAAGCGCCCTAACCCCGTCTGTCTCTTCCTGGGAGAAGCTGTATATACACAGCTCTAAAGGTGCCAACTGCAAGGTGCAGAAACCCACCCGGCCACCGAGGCCTCACCCTCAACTTTAGAGTGAGTGGGCCTGGAAATGCCAGCAGAAATGTCCACTTCTGAAGACATGTCCCTCCACCCTCCTCCTTACGCCTGCACCTGACTACACGTGGCTCCTGGCAGCTTACACGACTTCCTGAAAGCAGCTGTCCCAGGTCTGACCCGCATTGATCCTCTGAGGGCAGACAAAGCTGCCCAGAACCTGAAACTCCATAATTACATGGAGATAAGACTATCAGGTATAATTAAACAGCATCCATGGCAGACCACTGGCTGCAGCCTCACCCCCCTCCTCCACACACACACACACCTCCTGTCCCTGGGACTGCAAAATAAATTATCCTGTGAAGTCTGCAGAGGTTGAGCTATGGAAACAATTAAACAGAAATTAAATCTAATTCATTTATACTCTGAGCACAAAGTGGATAATGTAGGTTTTTTTTCTCTCTCTCTCTTCTTTTTGCCCTGGTGTTAGAGGACTATTATGGGAGATTAATCATGAGGCAATGCAATGAAAGTGATCTATCATGCATTAAAGTCCGTGGTCGACTATACACCATCGATAACAGCAGCTAGAGAATTTAGAGGTGATGGGCTGGGGAAGCCAGAGGCCGGAGAAAGAGGGGCCTGACTGAGTCTGTGTGGTCTGAAGTCCCCTGTTCTCTAGATGCAGTCAGGCTGGAAGACACCCCAAGAGACTCGCAGGGCACTGCTGGTCTCCTCCCACTGAGAAGTTGGACTGGGAGAAAGAGCTGCTGGGCAGATAGCCTGCATGAATAAGCTAGGCCTCAGTTTCCCCAGCTGTAAGTTGGGTGGAGCCAGTACCCGGCTTCCTCGAACACCCAAGAGGACCAGAGGAGCACACAGACAAGAAGGTGTTTGGGAAGTCAAGACCAGGAGCAGCAGGTGTCTGGTGCATGGCTCAGCAAGGCTTGGCCCTGTTTTCAAGAGAAAATATCTGGAAGACTGTTTTCCCAGCTTAGAGAGGACATTTCCTCTAAATGAAGCAGGCGAAGGCTGCCCGACACACCACGGTGAGCTACAGCAGAAATACAGAAGACGGCTGCCTGCCTGTCACAAGTGGTGTGTCTACAGAGCACTGTGCTCAGGGAGGATCAAAAGAAGCCTAGGGCTAGTGGCCCCCAAGTGTCTGAAGACTCACGGTCCTCCAAACAGACGCTCTGCAGTTCAACCAAGGTGCCCCAGTGCCAGGAAGCTCAGCTCCCAGCTTGTCATAAAAATAGTGAGGAACAAAGGCCAGCCTCTGCCAAGCTCACAGGGTGGCAGATGGGACTTCCCAGGAGCCCACATCCCCCGCTGCTCCCCCTAGGACCCACGCACTGAGCACGGGCCTGCTGCCACCTCTCCAGCAGGTGCCTGGGGATAAGGGAGGCCAAAGCCAAGCCACAGGCCAGCAATGTCCTAAGGGCCTCTGACCCCACAGTCCACATGGCCGGGAGCCAGCCCAGCTTCTTCCACCTGTGCTGGGGAGACTCGGGCCCAGGACAGGTAGGGGAGGGCCAGGGTTAGCCACCCTGCAGGGGGAAACATCACGTCTCACTGCTGGTCCACATTTTACTCTCCTATCTGCACTGTGAGGCTCCCCAAGGTAGCATGTGACAGCAGGTCAGCTTGACCCAGGAGGCCACCTCGAGGCCCCTGGAATGTCCTGCCTGGTCAGAGGATCTGCGTATCTGGTACCTTGGGCCACCCTGGTTAATCTGTGCTTCTGTGTGGTTCATAGTTTGGTCCTCCAGCTGGAAGGGATAGAGACCAAGGTCAGCCTATGCCACATGACCCGTACCCCAGATGCCAAGGCTCATGCAGGGTCCATATTGGAGCACTGGGTATATTTTGTCGCACATCACTGCTAGGACATCGGTGCTGCCCAGAGGACGCCACGTTGGCCTTCAGCCAGCCCTTCCCACGCCTCTTTCTTCTGTTGAACTCATTTGTGAGGATCTGAGTCTATCCATGGCCTTTTCCCACGACAAGGTCCCTGCAGGAGAACAACGGCCTTCCAGCAGGTCATCAGACTGGGGCGTGGCATGGATGACCTCTGACCTCAATTATCTATAAAGCAGCTTGGATGCTATCAACTCCATGTGTCATCTGTGTAATCAGGGAAGCTGAGGCAGAGTGACATGGGTGCCCAATGTCACACGGCACACAGGAGACAGAGCGGGAGCAGTGCCCCTTCCCAGGGCAGCCCGGTGCCTTCCCAGCCTCCTCCCCGAGGAAGGGGTCGCCAGGGGCAGTTTGTTGGTAGGGTGTGTAGATGACAGGCAGCAACTGAGGCAAGGGCTAGGGAGAGGCCAAGGGACGCAGAGCATCACCAGCATCCGTTTCCAGGGATGACAGACAGGTAGGGTGGGAAGGAGAATCTTCCCCGGAGGGAGAAGCCTGGAGCCTCAGCCAAGCAAGGGCATAAGGCAGGTAGCGGAGCAAGTGTCGGAGACGCAGGGCGCTAACAAAGCCCAGAACCCATTCCCATGTCCAGATGCCCGTGTTACCACACCCCTCCCCCACCAGGGCCCAGTCAGCCTCTCTCTACTGTGCCTCAGGCTCGGGGACACGGGCCTGGAGTGGCTAGCAGCCCTGGGCTTCAGCCCCAAACCTATGCTTGTGCAGCCAGCCAAGCCTCAAAGAGCCACACCTGCCACTGAGGCCGTGCAGAGGAAGGGGACCACACACACATATGCTCTCATACGTGAACACACGCCTCCACATGGATACTTCCACACACCTACACATAAACACTTTCACTTTGTGCTCACACACATGAACAGATGCTTACACAAACCTCCATGTGGACACTTACATACACACACCTGCACAGGAACACTTATGTCTGCGCCAGCTTGGTCTATGTCAGCTGGACATCAGCGAGAGTCACCTCAGAGGAGGGAAACTCAGTGGAGAAAACGCCTCAAGAAGATCCCACTGTAGGGCATGTTCTTAATATGTGATTGGTGGGGGAGGGCCCAACCCATGATGGGTGGGGCCATCCCTGGGCTGGTGGTCCTGGGTTCTATAAGAAAGCAGACTGAGGAAGCCATGAGGAGCAAGCCAGTGAGCAGCCCCCTCCACGGCCTCTGCATCAGCTCCTGCCTCCAGGTTCCTGCCCTGCTTGAGTTCCTGTCCTGAATTCACTCCATGATGGGCTCTGATCTGGACATGTGAGCAGAATAAACCCTTTCCTCCCCAACTTGCTTTTGGTCATGGTGTTTCATTGCAGCAATAATAGCCCTAGGATACATGCATAACACATGCTTACACACACCTGCACATGGACACTTGAGCACATACATACTTATATACATGCACACACATATACACACACCTGCATATGAACACTTACACACACATGCTCACACATATGCATATACCTACACATGGACACTTACATGCACACAATTGCACACACATGTTTATGCCTATATATACACACACATGCTTACACATATATGCACACAAGCTTACAGTTACATGCACACATGCTTACACTTACACACATGCAATATGCTTACACCTATACATAGACACACACATACATGTTTACACTTACATACACATACGCACACACACTTACACCTATACATGGACAATGCACATACATGTACACATACTTACACATCTTCACTTTGACATTTCCATACACACTCATATATCTTCACACTCCCACCCACTCACACACATGAACACAGGTACATACATTCACATATGTACAGAAACTTCCACACATGTGCACACATCCATATGTAAGCACACATATGTTCATACACATACATGTGCACACATATCATAGAAACAATTACATACACATTTATACACACACACACACACGCGCGCGTGTGTGTGTGTGTGTGTGTGTGTGTGTACATACAGATGTGTATACACATAAACCTGCTTGGGCCAACAGGTGCAGACCCAAGTGTCTTCCTATGACATTTCCAGGAGAACATGAGCCAGGGTCAGGAACAGCTAAATGGACCGCCCAGGGAACATCAGTCCCAGAACAATGCCCGAAAGAGGCGGACACATCAGCTCTGCTCTCCCGCCCACGGACCAATCCACGTAAGCTAGACGGTGCCGGGGCAGCACCCAGCTGCCTCAGCAGGTAGATGGGGACGGGCACTGGACCGGGTAAGGCTGGAGGAGGCTCCCATGGGGCCATGGGCACATCCATGTCCTTACTGCTGTCATGTTAGCTCACCAGGTCCCGCAGATCTGCTGCCCTCGCCGGGACCTGGCCGAGCAGAGTTCTGGGGTTCCAACACCCCCTTCTGCACCTGGTTTGAAGGAGTCTGTTCATATTGATGGCGTTTTGTTCAAAATTATTTCAAGAGACAATTCTCTGTGCACACCTAAGCAGCCATTTGCTCTTCTGAGTGGCAATTTGGCACAGAGACCCCGGTTTTAACCAAGTCCTGGCTCACAGGCAGCGAAGTGGTCCTGGCCGCCCCTGCCGCCAGTCCATGTGTGTGCATCCATGCACAAGCAGGGGCAGGATTATCAGTGACGTCCTGGCTTCACATGTCCTGAAGTGGGACCACAGGGTAGAGGACCAGGGTCTGCCCTACAATCCATTGTGAGCTACACAAACCACTGTGGATGCTGTGAGCGAGGAGCATTTCCACACAGTGCTACAGGGACTCTATATTTCTGTCTTCTTAGTACTGTTTTGCTAATATAAATTAGTAAAATGTATTCAGTTCATAAAGTATGTTGGGTCATTAGTGATCCCGTTGACTCTCCTTTTACTGTGTGTCCTAAGAGACTCCAGTGGCATCGCCAGCTTAGCACTTAGGGCAAAATGGACAAGAAAAGGAAGCTGTCATTGGTACCACCCCCTCCAGAACCCATCACAAATGAGGGCCAACCCAGCCACACTATAGAGTGTTGTAGATTATTATTTCAAGATGTGTTATATTTGTTTGTGCTCTGGAACATTTGTTTTCATGGTGTAAAGATGTGTTTCATTGTTTCATGTTGCGTTTGTGTAACTCTGTGAAGCTGTGTTACTTTGCCTGTCTAAAACACCTGATTGGTCTAATAAAGAGCCAATAGTGAGGCAGGAGAAAGGACAGGTGGGGCTGGCAGACAGAGAGAATAAACAGAGTGAGAAAAAGAGGGATCAGGAAGCAAGAAAGAAGGAGGGGAAAGAGAACAAGGAGAGGAGGACACTAGGGGCCAGCCATCCAGCCACCCAGCCACCCAGCCAGCCACAGAGTAAGAGTGAAAGTAAGATACACAGAAATAAGAAAAGAAAAAAAGCCCAGAGGCAAAAGGTAGCTGGGATAATGTAAAGAAAAGCTGGCTAGAAACAAGCCAAGCTAAGGCAGGGTATTTATAGTTAAGAATAAGCCTCTCTTTGTAATGTATTTGGGAGCTGGGTGTCAGGCCCCCCAAAAGAGTAAAAGAACAGAACAACCAACTACAGCAGAGGATGGGTATCAGTGGGTCTAGGGGTATCACTGTCATAGAGGGCTAATCTTGGCCACACTAGGAAGGATGGAAGTCAGGGAGTCAGGGATTCCCTTGTCCTGATGGCCAACCTTGGTTACATTGGGGAGGACCAGGGTTAGCACAGGCCACCAAGGAAGAAAGACCCCAACAGACATTCAGGTGGCTGGAAATGTTTCTATAGTAGGAAAGATGGCATATGCCATTTTCTAGGCACTACGTGGCCCACCTCACTCCACTCTCAACATCCATACCCTTGAGGAGTTGTCTGCTCTCTGTGCCTGCTTTTCTGGGTGAAGTTCCAAGCCTGGGGCCCCCACGGTGGTGTCTTGCTGAGGGAATCCCTGCCAAAGGCCAGAGTCTCTGCCGACTCGCTCCAAACTCAAAGCTATGTGCAGCTGATACAGGTGTCGGACTTGGCTTCGAGGCTCACTTGTCTTCATGCCGGCATGGTTTAGGGGTGGTGCCCCAAAACCATCTGAACAGGATGGTACAAAGGGACGAGGAAATGGGCTACCCTCGCTGCTTTCTGAGCCTACATCCTGCCACCTCCTAGCTCAGGAAAGTGCGGTGTCTCAACTAGGCACACTCCCAGCTGTGAATATCTCAGGCGCAGAGACAGGACCCAGCCATGCAGAAGGTGGATCTGAGCACATTGACAGGAAGAAAGACAGCTGCCTGAAGCACTCTGTGATGGAGTAAGGGCTCCATCAGATAGGACAGCAGCACCCGGCAGAAGCTGCATCCACTCTGCCTCTCCCACGAGGCACTAGCCAACTCCACACACAGAAGCAAAAGATAAAAAGAAGTGTGAGGGCGGGAGATCAGCTCGGGTACCGCATGGACTGGGCATGCACAAGGCCCTGGCTTCCTACCCCACACCAGAGCAAAGGACGTGCTTCCTCCAGCAAGGACACTTCTGGGGTGCCCTCGAAACACCTGCAAATGGGTCTCTGGCAGGTTTGACACCCTGTTCCTAGCAGCATTATACACAACAGCCTAGCAGTCAGGAACCTGTGCCCGTCAGTGGGTGAGTGGAGAGACCATGATCTGTCTGGGTCTGTCCAAACGATGAGACATTATTTGGCTTTGAAAATGAGAGAAATTTGGAGCTGGAGAAATGGTCAGTCAGGGATGAAAGGCCAAGCAAATCCAGCATAGTACAACAGGAGGAGACAGAAAGCTAGCGGCTGTCAGACCTTCCGAGCCCATGAGCACGCCCCCAAGCAGCCCTCACTTGAGAAGGTTTCCGGAAGGTCATCCTAACTGACCCCGCCCCCATCACTCCATTGCAGCCTCAGTACCACAACATGGCCGCCAGGCCTGTTCTGAGGGCCTGAGAGGCTTCCCATCCTCATGAGAGTCTGAGGCGTGGATTCGAGTCCTCCTGCCATGACCTCTTTGTGTTTTCCTTCCCAGCCTCATTTTCACCATTAATAATACCAAGAGTTGGGTTAAATGATCCCTAAGATATTTCTGTGATCTGGGACCCAGGATTCTCGAGACTTCTGAGTTAATGAGACAATCCGGGCTACACGTGAGTAAGAACTGTGTCTGGCAATAGGTCTGCAGGAAGCAATGTCTGGATGGGTTTACCAAAGACGAGGAGGTCCTCAGCTCTTCCCCTGGAGCTGACCACAAAAGCTCTGCCTTGGGCCTCCACACAGGCAACTGGTTTTAAGGGCCTCTTATGGAGACCTCTTAATGGAGCCAGCCAAGTCTGCGCCCCAGAAACCCATCATGGTCTTAAGGGAGAAAACTAGGACACACCCAGGCTCCAGCTTTTCTTCACCCCCATCCTATGGCTTCCCTGAGACCAGCAACAGAATCGACCATCCCCCCGCCCCCGTGAACACAGCTATGAACACTGTTCTCCTCCCCAGCCCTGTCCACAAAAAGAAGGGAATGCATACATCTCCCAGATGAGCCCTGGAACCATAACAAGCCGAGGATGGGGGGCGGGTATTGTACCCAAAGCAAACACCTCCACTTAAGGAGCAGGTATTAAAAGGACCACAGTCTGCCATTCCAGGAAAGACGGGCAGGCCACCATGGCCTTGCAGCGTCCTGGGTGCCTAACATCTCCAGGTCAGCATCAAGTGCTTTAACAAATAACATCGATGTTTGGGT
Source organism: Peromyscus leucopus (assembly GCF_004664715.2). Taxonomy (NCBI): domain Eukaryota; kingdom Metazoa; phylum Chordata; class Mammalia; order Rodentia; family Cricetidae; genus Peromyscus; species Peromyscus leucopus. The sequence goes on from NC_051086.1 coordinate 103,302,985, forward strand.
TTTTCAGTTGTTTGTTTGCTGTTTGTTTTGAGAGGGTCTCACGTAGCCCAAGTTACCTTTGGAATCACTATGTAGCCAAGGATGACCTTGAACTTCTGATCTTCCTGCTTCCACCTCTTGAGTGTTGGGATTGCAGGCAGCACCACCTGGTTTATGTGGTGCTGGGGATGGTACTCAGGGCTTCTGGCATGCTAGGCAAGTACCCTACCAACTGGACCACATTCCCAGGCCAGATGACCAAGATTCTTTCCCATGATTCACCATCAGACTCAAGTGCTCTGCCATGAACACTGAAGAACACCTCCCAGCTCTCTGGGTTCCCTGAGAGTTAGGACTTTCCAACCTTGGCACTGTGGACTGTGGGCTGGGACACTGGGCGAGTGGAGGGGGGCAGGGTTGCCCTGTGTACTGCAGGGCATCAGGGACAAAAACACCCCTGTTGATAATAATGCCATAAATGGATGTGCATGAGTCCACCAGATGGCAAGAACCATGAACCTGCCAAAGTCAGCCAGCAGAAGAGACAACCTCTCCATCCAGAAGTCCCTTCCTGAGCCACTATCCAGCCTCCCCAAGTCCCACATGAGTTTTCCAAAAGTGGGCAACACTGCCATACTCATTTCCAAGAAACTAACCCCTGCCTACCAGGAGGAGCTGGGCCCTGGTGACATCAACCGATTTCTGCACTCTGTATTATCTCATACACAGCCCTTCCAGAAGTCCCCACGCCTCTTAAAGATTCTCTGCAGCCACTCTGTGTAAATGGAGCTGTCATGTCTCTGAGGAGTCCAGGGTCTGAGGGAACATCTCTGCTACCCCCTGAAGGCATATCAGAAAAAGTATACCAGTGGTCACCGGCATTCCCCAGCTGTTGATCCGATCTGCACATCACTTTCAATTAAAAAATGGAAAGTCACTTTTATTAGAAGTTCTACTATCTCTTGAAATAACCAGTCAAATGGTAGGGATGCCCCCAACCGGGACCACCCAAGGAAAATGCTTGCACCCACGGGACAGGATCCTCTAGCCTTGTATGTTTTTGCCTCTGCTCAAGTTCACCTCCATACAGAGACTCTGAGCCTCAAGCTGCTTCCAAGTAAGTACTACCATCCTGAGGCTTCCAGTGGTCCTTGTGTCCCTCAGCTGTGACCCAGGGGAGAGAGGTGATACCTTCCACTTCTATTCTTGGTCCACTGGACAGACCTAACTAGGCAGGGGGCCAAACATAATGTCGATGGGACTAGAGAGCCCAGCCTGGTAAGCACTTCTGACATCGAGAAGGCATTGAATGGAGTACAACTCTCAGGCAGGCAATCAGCCAGTGAGATTCACCAAAGCAGGACAGGAATACCACCCAGAGGTGCCTGTCAGCAGACAGTACCCACAGGCCTCACTGATGGAGCCAGCTTTGCTGAAAAGTTGAACCATGGCTTTGAACACCCTACTTCTTCCCAAGAGAGGCAGTCCCAGGACTGCCATCTGAATAGCATACCACCTTTCCTGTGACATTAAATCCTACAGAGCTGCCATGGGGCCCTGTCTGCCTCACTGACAATCACTAGGAAAGATTGACAGAAGGACAGTGGCCTAGATGGCCAAGGTGCCCCAGCCCATGCATAAGCCTGGTCATAAAACAGGAAGCCCCTGACCTCCCGAGAGATTGGAACTAAGAATACTGGAGTCAACAGATTGGAGGGAGGGTGGGTAGGGGCTGTTGTTCCCTCAAATAGGCCAGTCCCAGTGGCCAGATGTGGACTGAACACCTGACTCGATCGTGTTCACAGCCGAGACTACTCACACCTGGCTTGTCCTGTGCAGTGGCCGCTGTGTAGACCAGAATTTACCTTCTGCCTTACCCTGACAACCTACATGGGGTAGAGTCATGCCGAGGAGAAGGTTTGGCACAAAATAGTCTCTGACCCAGATCAGTCCCTCCCTTCTGTCAGCACGGAAACCATGCTATCTGAGAGCCACAGGCAGAGGAAGCAGAAAGAGATGAAAACTGGACCAGCAGCCATCCCCAGATCTCTAAGCTCTACCTCTCCCCTGGACCACACGTCTTCCACACCTCCCTCTGTCATCTGCCCACACAGCACAAGACTTAGCTTCTCCCCGAGTCACCCAGAAGCACCTCGGGGTGCAGAGAGCTCACCCTGCCTTCTTTCCTTCTGTCAATCATCCTGCTGTAAGACAGGGAAGCCAGGTCTTTGGGAAACACCCTTGCTGCCAGCTCCCACAGGAGGTCCTGATTCTCCAAACCCCACACAGAAAGAGAATAGGATGGGACAGGCTTCTGCAGCTGTGCCAGGCACCTCCGCGTGCAGAGGGCTGTGCTCGACACCCTCCTGCAATCCACTCCCCGGGCACCTCCGCGTGCAGAGGGCCGTGCTCGACACCCTCCTGCAGTCCACTCCCGGAACCTGTCCGCTCCAGCCTGCTCTCTGATTTCTAACTTAGCAGCCAAGGGTGGCTCTCTGCTACCCAACCACGGGCTCAGGTGTATGTCTTTCTATACCTCATTCCCTCTGAGGAGCCTTCTGAGCCATGGAAACGGCACCTTATGCAGATCAAAGGCTCCTCCATCTGCTTCTGAGAGTTCCCGCTTCCCCTTAATAACCTGTTTTAGGGGATGCAGTACATGCAGCAGATGATACGACTTTATTTTTGTAAACCCAGTTGGTCCTGGAGCGCTGGCAGCCACAATAATAGAAGAATGCGCCTGTTGCCGCCTTGCTGAGTCTGCCGACTGCATTGAAGCAGCCGAGCAGGGGGGCTTTCCCGACGGAGGGAGGTGGCCAGGGTCCCAGCAGACAGGCGCGCCAGGCCCGGACATCTCCTCTCCTTAGTCCCTCCCTGCTTCTGCCTAGGAAGTTCTTGCTGTGGGTAGAAGTGTGTCCCCTAAAAGGCTTAGATTGAAGTCCTAACCCCTAGTCTCTCTGAATGTGACCTTATTTGGCAATGGGGTCTTTGGAGTTGGAATTAAGATATGGTTGTATTAGATGGGGGTGGGAGGGGATCCTTAACCCAACACAGATGGTGTCCTTACAAGGAAAGGACACCGAGTCTTGCTTGGGACTGAAGGCGAGGCTACAGAGGCAGAGGCTGGGGATATGCAGTGATGAGCTGAGGATTGTTGGAGCCCTCTGGAAGCTGGGAAGAGGGAGGAAAGATCTGCCAGCACCCTCCCCACTGGCCCGCCCCTCCACAAAGGGCTGAGTGGCAGTCCCTCCCCATCCCAGGCTCAGCAGCGCCTCAGAAGCTGTGGCTTCTGGGTGGCTGAGCAGCTATGCCCAGGCACCAGGCCAGCAAACAGACAGAGGCATCGGGCTCCCATCCTGCTGCCCCTCCCAGGATCCCTCGGTGCCTTAAGGACACTCTGATGCTCAAAAGGTCATTTCAGAGGCTGAGGAGAGGGATTATCTGTTAAGAGCACTGGCTGCTCTTCCAAAGGACCAGGGTTTAATTCCCAGCACCCATATGGCTGCCCACAGTGAACCGCAACCCCAGTCCCAAGGATCTGACGCCCCCTCTGGCCTCCAGGCACTGTACATGTATGGGGCTTAGACACACATGTAGGCAAAATATCAACACACATAAAATCAAAACAAAATAATTTTAAGGCTCACTTCACCCACAAAGGCAGCAGGAGCCCTGTACTGTCCATTCAATGTCCCAAGGCATCTATGTTTGTTTTAAAAGGCAGGAGGAGGGCAGGAGGTGACAAGAAGCTGCAGTGCCAGGCAGGTGTGTTCATCTCCCATCCCTGTCCCCACAGCCATCAGCTGAACCCAGGTGGACTGGAGAGTCCAGAGAAAGGTCTGCATTCCCAGAAAGAATCAAACCGCAGAGCCAGGAGAATCCCCACTTTCAGTCCCACCCTTAACAAATGTCTGTGGGGCCAGCTGGATGGCTCATAAGACAGAGGTGCTAGAGACAAGAGTGGGTCAGACAGAGGAGGCACAGCTGAAGGAGGGGTGGGCGGTCCTGAAACGAGGAGGGGCCTTGGGTCCACAGCAGCCTGTGGGAGAGGAGAAGGACTTCGGTGAGGTCGAGGCGGGCACCTGGTCCAGAGCCAGGTAGAGGGCACAAGTCTAGGAAGGATAAGGACTTTCTACAAGGCAGTGAAGCGAGCCCCAAGGAGGAGATGCTGGTGTCTGAGGCATAAAAATGAGACATACTAGGGGAGGGGCCTAGTCTTAGACCATGCTTGGTTGATTCCATGGGAGGCCGGCCCTTTTCTGAAGAGAAATGGAGAAGTGGATGGGGTGGCGGGGGATGGGGGCAGGGACTAGGAGGAGGGGGGAATTGCAGTCAGGATGTAATAATAATAATAATAATAATAATATAATCATAGTGCTAAGGACATGTCACATGAGAAGAAAGGAAGCTGAGGAACAGAGGAGCTCCACATACAGCCTGTCACCCAGAGGGGCCCTGAAGGCTCTAGCACAGAGGTGGGTGGCTTCCAGCCAGGGCAGACTCCACTTGAAGCCCCCCCCACACACAAGCACACTTCGGCTCCACAGGCAACCTCGCTCTGGACTTTGGAGGCCTGACTAGCTTTCTGGCAGTGGCCATGTCCCAGGGCAGGGTGGGCAGGCATCCTGCAAAGTGCCTGGCAGCCTTTCTTTCGGGCACTGTGGCCTGCCTGTCCATGTTGCAGCCACTCTCAAACAAACAAACAAACAAACAAACAAAAAGAAAAAGAAAGAAAGGAAGGAAGCATGCTGCAGACACTCACCAGTGCCACCGTCATATGCAGCAAGCCCAGGTGGCAGGACAGGAGATGCAGGATTAGGAGACAGACGTGCTCGGCTCAGCAGACATACATGGCCTGTGAGCCTGGGCCTCCTGTGTCCTGCCCCAGCATCCCTGAACTCCAGTCTTGAATTCAGGTCTAGAAGGTCAACCGTCCTGCCTGGCCCACAGAACTGATACGAGCCACGGCTCTCTGTGTGTCCTTGAGGAGAAAGGTGACTACTCAAACGGCCACTCTCCAGACACCATGCCCCCTGCCCTTTCTCACTCCCGTCCACTATCTGGGAAAAAAAGCACAAAGGTACTCATCCACCCAACACAGTGGTTGGTTTTGTCCAGCCCTGCTGGGCACTAACATAATAAGGTACAGTGGGATTGAAGGGATTCTTCTACCTCCTGGCCTAAGGTCCCTGGGCCATGTCCTTGGTCCTGGGCTTCCATGGGCTCAAGACTTGCCACCAGAACCTTTGAGACTATTGCTGGATCCCCAGGAAAAAGCCAGTAGCCCCTTCTTGGAAGAAACTCTAGAGAGGTGACTGGTATTTCCATGTCTCTGTACTGGAGACCTCCAGCAAGGGGCCCCTTCCCTGCGAGCTCCTGCTGGCTATCTCTGGGTCTGAGGAGGCAGGCAGCTTAGGAAGCAAGTGGGGCCCAAGGAGGCTCAGCTGCCATGCTCAGAAGCCCCGGCAGCACACTCTGAAGCCATCAGTTCAGGACAGGCACCCTGCAAATTTAGAACATATGATGGCTGGTGCCGCCAGCATCCGTATGAGCTCACAGAGAGACAGAATCTGTGCACCATTGTACCATCACCCCGTAGCCTCCTGAGGCAGTCACGGGAGACAACGCCTTTTCCAAAGTAACAAGGCAATGGAGTCTCTGAAGCTAGGGACCAGCACCAGTCTAGAACACTTCCCACAAGGACCCCTTCCCTTCTCACATTTGCCTAAAAATAAAGGCCCTCTTGGCACAGATCTACTCCATCTTCCCAGAGCATAAGCTTCCGGGAAGCTAGCAAAGAGATCAGCTCTGCCCCCCTCCAGCCTGATGTATTCCTCAAAATCTATGTCCACACAGCTTCTGCAAATTCAATCCTGTCCTCGGGGCTCACCTCCAAGTTAGCACACAGAGAGGTATCAGCTCTCTGTACAAGGAGCAACCGCCCCCCCCTCGGGTCCTTGGATATCTGATGACTCGCCCTGCTCTGCAGTGTTGGGCTCAGATTCCCAGGAAGCCTTCAATACAAATAACCCAGGCAGGGTCTGGGGCTTCCTGGAGCCCTGTGTTTAATTGCTTTGAGGCAGGATGCTCCAGAGCTCCCCTGGTCCCTCTCACAGACCTGCATGGTACCCACAACAAGGGGAATAGATGAGGCAGTCTGGGATAGGTCCCAGCCTGTAATTGTACGGGAGGAGGCAGAGGCAGGAACCAAACCCAGTTCTCCAGAGAGCACCTGTACCTGCAAGCTGTGTCTGTCCTGAGCAGGGCCCTGCTAACAGAGTCAAGGTAGCTGCCAAAAGAGCCACATTTGTAAGTGGGACTGTGCAGAACCTGGGGTGGCCTGGAGCAAGATCGACACTATGCAAAGATGTATTCGGTGCATTGGTGCAGACAAGAGGAAGATGTCTACAGGAAGGGGGGCCAGGATGGGGGTCTGCAAGGGAGCTGGTGACTACAGGGATGGAGAGGAGAGGGCTGGGACCACAGCTGGGAGGGTGGGGGAGAGGAGGGTGACACAGGCCAGTGATGGGGACCCAGGCTTTCTGGGTAGGAGGTGCTGGTGCCGCTATAGAGCTCACCGCGGAGACATGTCAGTGATGCTCCCTTGCTTGTGGTCCCTTTTAATAATGTTGGTAAGGAAGTGTGGGGCAGTCATCAGCACAGAACCGTGACACAAAGGCTGTGACTTTTCAAAATGTGGTGGCTCGGAAGACAATTCAGTGGGTAAAATGTTTGTGACAGACATGAGATCCTGCGTCCTAACCCCTGAACTCATGTCAAAGAAAAAAATAATGTTGGTGCACTCTTGCAATCCCAGCGCTGGACAGGTGGAGACAGGAAGACTCCTGGGGCTGGCTCACAGGCCAGCCAGCCTAACTGCATCAGTGAGTCCCAGGCCAGTCAGAAATAAAAAGTGTGCGTCTGTGTGCGTGCGTGCATGTGCATGCGTCTGTGTGCGTGAGTGCATGTGTGTGTGTGCGCGCGTGCGTGCATGTGCGTGCGTCTGTGTGCATGAGTGCATGTGTGTGTCTGTGTGTGTGCATGCATGTGCGTGTGTCTGTGTGCGTGCGTGCGTGCATGTGTGCGTGTGTGCGTGTGTGCGTGTGTGTGTGTGTGTGTGTGTGTGTGTGCATGTATGCAGGGGTGTGTGTGTGTGTAGATGTGTATGTGTTGGATCATGACATAAGGAACAATGCCTAAGGCTGACCTCTGGCCCCTACACACACTTGCAATGCATGTACCTGCACACACATAACACATCATGAGCTGAGAGCATTCTGAGGAAGGGTCGGCTCCTACTGAAATGGCCTTGAGCTGTCTGGTGTTGGGTGTACGCCAACACAAGGTCCTGCAGAGGCCTTTGCTGGGTTAGATGAGTGAGGCAAATGGACACCATTCCTCACACAGAAGGTAGACAAAGCATGTTGGGCACCTGCCTTCCTTCTCCATGAGAAGTAGCCACAGCCCTGTGTTCCAGAGATGGAAGTGGGGTTCAGGAGATTGCTAAGCACTTGCTGGTAGGCAGCTGGGGTTTGGAGGGGCCACACCTGCTCCTCTGCCATGCGACCTCTGTCCTGGGGTTCCTTTATAGGACAAACTGCCCATCTTCCATAGTCAGAGGTGGAAGCTACACCTGTCTCTTCCACCTGGGACAGCTGCTCCAGCCCTCAAAAACCCTCCCCAGGCAACACACAACCCCAAACACACCCAGCCAGCCCCAGCCACAATGTACTGCACCATATCCCAGGCAAGCTGCATCAGCACCATTGGCTGATAGTTGGACAGTAGAGAGGCACTGTAATCCAGGACGGAGATGGCATCCATGAGCATCTCACCAAGTCCTCACCTTCGAGGGAGGGCCCCTGTGCTCCGGAGACTCTCTTCTCTTTATCAGACAGGGCCATCTTCAACACTCACCCAAACTGGCATCTGTCCTGCCTAGCTCCAGCACCCAGACCCAAGGAGAAGAATGAAGACATCTAGGTGGGCCACCTCCCGGAGCCCAGGAGCCAAACAGGAGGGAGCTTTGTACCCCAAGAGGGGTGGCCTGGACCATCTCTGGTCAGGGAGTGCAAGCAGCCTTTAGGGTGCTAATTTTACCCTTATTATAATAGTTATACATATTCACTGCAGAAGATTTAGAAACTACACATATGCAAAAAGAAGAAAATAAAAATATCTCATAATCCCACTAACCCGAAATAACTTGTGCTAACATTTTGCGCATATACATGCTCCCAGACTTCCCTAGGCATAGGATATGTATTTTTGGTGCCAAGTGGGAGCATACTGTACAACCCATTCTGTAACTTTTCTCCATTTAATTCCATGTCATTATCAAATCACTAACTGCTCTTCTACAATGTCCTCTTGTAATGGTCGAATTAGCCCAAAGACAGCAGAGGACAGTTCAGGGCAATTTTACAACACAGGAAATTGTCTCTACTCACTAAATATGAAAGTGGCCTTTGGGGGAAGGAAGGAAAAAAAAAATTTCTCTCTCTTGGGCCCAAACTCTGCAATGTCACAAAAACCAAAAACGTTATCTGACTTGAGAACACATCTTCCTAAAGGGATACACCTGGTCACCCTGAGGCATTGACTCCCACCTCAGGAATGATGTTGCCCAAGGTATTTCTGAGAATTTAAGATTGTGGGGGTCTGAGCATCAGGCTAGTTCCCAGTGAGAGGCCATGAGTGACAGGTACAGAGGGGTCCCACAAATTCATATCAACTCTGCTGAGAGCAAGATGCATCCCTCAAATGTGGAGCAAGCACTCAGGCTGGGTCTGCTGCGCACGCCCCAGTCCTAAATGCTGAGAACAGACAGGGGTTACAGTACACCAGAGGCTGGCGGGAAGCCCAGGAGAGGGGCCCTGGACAGAGCCAAGGACGGGCAGCCATCGGGACCCACTGGAACTGATGACAGTGTCCCCGAGAAGGCCACATGCTGTGTAAGGTCCCTGCTGCTGGGAGCCCGTCACCTTCTGGCTTACCTGACTTTATGTCCTGCTTTGGGGATGGCCCCTTAGGGAAAAACAGCCTTCAGTGGATGTAGCTGAGAGTGGGAACAATCTGCTCACCAGAAGTCAGTCTAACCAGTGCTCCTGAGGCTGGGCCAGCGGAACAGGCCTGAGCCCTCAGGGTACAGGGAGAACTCTACGTCTCCTGGTTTTAGGGGACTGCCATGGGCATCTATGACATCCAGAGTGATGTTCCTGGACCTGCCATGATGCTTTCTGCCTCAGCCAATTGAAAGCAAACCCCATAGCTGCCACAGCAAACAAAAGCCATATGACAGCAGTCCAGCTGGCTGCAGGGCCCATGGATTGAGAATGTCTCTCAGTCAGCAAGACCCAGTCTCTGCCCTGTCTACTCCTGGCCCTACCCAGGGTGGGTGCAGAGGAAGTCCGAAGACCCACAGCCCCACCCAGGGATGCTCTCAGCCAGGAGCCAGGAAGTTTCACCTAAGCTGACACTCCCTCATTGTAATATCAACCCCCCCCACACACACACACACAACTGAAAGATTCTATTGTCTGCTTGGCCATAGTCCATCAGGGCTAAGACCTAGGAGAGGAGGTCATGTTTCTAGGAACTGATCCCACACACACCCACAAAGCTCTGGCGGACGCCACAGGAGACTGCTGCCTTTGGCCCCCCAGTCCCTCCACACTATCTCCTATGCCACCCCCTAGACTCTTTCCTGAATGTCTGATGTCTCCTCTGAGACTCATCTGGATTCAGGTCTACCCTTATTCAGTATAACCTCAATTTAACCTGACTACATCTAAAAAGGCCTCCATGGGGAGGTCAGGACAGAGACACACGCGGACAAAAGACGGCCCACGACAGCAGGTCCTTCCTGGAATGCCCAGGAAGGATGGAGGCCTCCTTTTCCCCCTCTTCTGAGAAATGCTGGCCAGTAGTGGATTGTGGGACAGAACTAAACTCTAGACTCTGCTCACCTATTTCTGCCCTTTCCCGGGAAGGAATATGTCCACTTCCTCTTCTGCAACTTCCTCTCTGTCCCTGGCTCCTCCCACATCAAAGTCCCTGAACCTCATGGGACTGCAGAATGCATTACGGGAAGTAGGAATAACCCAGTCAAGATAGGACAGCCGGGGACCACAACCCTCACAGGGCCTGGTTCCTTGTCTAGACCAGAACATTCCATAGGCACTGTGACCTTGGGGCAATAAAGGTGGGCAAGCTGGAGTCTATTCCCAGAGGAATATCAGCACAGCCACAAAACACACGTTCCTGGGTGACACACTGTTTCTTCAGGTCCAGAAACTTCAGGATAAGATGGGCAGGAAAGGTATGTCTGTAGGGTCTCTGTAACTGTGATTCTCACAAGGTCCCCAAACCATTCATATGAGCTCAGATCTATGCCCCAAGACTATCTGATGGCCTTGGTCACACTGGTCTAGAAGCAACTCCTTCCCTGTGTCAAAGCATGACTAGTCTCCATATATAAAGAGCACCCTGAAATCAATGAGACTCCACAGAAACAGATTATGTGAATAACCAGTTCAACAGAAATGCAAGTGGCCAAAAAAATGCAGACAGTGCTGAGCATTCCTAGAGCTGGGGATATGTAAGTTACAGGGTGAGATGGTTTCTACAATTTGCCTGAGAAAGATCCTACAAAAGTATCATAACTGATGTCAGGATAGCTATAGATAGAGGATCCCCCACAGTGCAGAGACTTCTATAAATATTCTTGACTTTTTATAAAATAATCCAGGTGTTGTTTTAAATTAAAACTTAAGAAATGCAGGTCTCTTGCCCTGTCAACTCTACTTTGGGGATTTTCTCTAAGAAAGCTAAAAATGCCCAACACACATTGCACAACACTATATATGTGTTGGTTGTAGAAGAGGTCACTTCTCATCAGTGCCAAAATAGAGGCCCCACTATTGGAAAGTTAGATTTGAGGAGAAAGGAAGAGAAACTCTTGATTTAATGGTCAACAGTCCTGTCATAAGAGTTAAGCAGATGAACATGTAATGACTAATTCCTGTGGTTGAACTTTGTAATGGTTAAGGAGTTATCACCTCAGTCAGTAAAGAGTTTGCTATGTAAACATGAGTCCCTGAGTTCAGATCCTCAGCACCATGCAAAAGGACTGGGCGTGGTGGCATAATAATCCTAGCATTGGAAAGCAGAGACAGGAGGAGCCCTGGGGCTTGCTAGCCAATCAGGCTAACTGGCTTGGCAAGCTCCATGGTATCTAGTGAAAGACCCTGGCTCCAGGGGTGGAGGGTGGAGGGACTGAATGGATGGCCCAGTGGTCAGTGAGTACCCTTGCAGAGGACCTGAATTTGTTCCCAGCATCAGGCAACTCACAACCACCTGTAACCTGGGGATCTGATACCCACTTCTGGCCTCCTTGAGCACCTGCACAGACACACACACACACACACACACACACACAGACACACACACACACACACACACACACACACACACACAACTGAGGAACTAATTACAAAATTCCCTCTCTCTCTCTCTCTCTCTCTCTCTCTCTCTCTCTCTCTCTCTCTCTCTCTCTCTCTCTCTCCATTGTTACCAGGGAGATGCAGCTGTTTCAGTATATAGAGACACTGATACCATTACACTTGAACCTTAGAAAAATAACAAAGGTGGTGCCTTAGTTAGGGTTTTTATTACTGTGAAGAGACACCATGGCCACAGCAACTCTTACAAAGAAAACGTATATTTGGGGTGGTGGCTGACAGTTTCAGAGGTTCAGTCCACTGTCATCATTGCAGGGGCATGACAGCGTGCAGGCAGACGCAGTGCTGGAGGAACAGCTGAGAGTCCTACATCATGCAGGCAACAAGAAGTCAACTGACTGTCACACTGAGGGAAGCTTGAGCAAAGGAGACCTCAAAGCTCACCACCACAGTGACATACTTCCTCCAACAAGGCCACACCTCCCGTTAGTGCCACTCCCTTTGGGGCCATTTTCTTTCAAACCACCACATTCCACTCCCTGGTCCCCAAAGGCTTATAGCCATATCATAATGCAAAACTGCATTCAGTCCAACTTCAAAAGTCCCCATAGTCTATCCCAGTCTCAAACTTGTTTCAAAGTCCAAAGTCTCCTCTGAGATGCATAACAATCTCTTAACTGTAATCCCCCTGTAAAAATCAAAATCAAAAAGCAGATCACATACTTCCAACATGGCACAGTATATACATTACCATTCCAAAATGTAGGGAAGGGAGCATAGTGAGGAAATACTGGACCAAAGCAAGACCAAACCCAGCTGGGCAGACTCCAAACTGCCTCTCCGTGTCAAAGCACTCTTCAGATCTCCAACTCTGTTCAGCTTTGTTAACAGCAACACACTTCTTTCTCTTGGGCTTGTTCCACTCCCTGTTAGCAGCTCTCCTCAGCAGGTACCTCGGCTCTGGCATCTCTAACATTTTGGGGTCTCCAAGGTAATCCAGGCTTCATCTTCATAGCTTCACAAAATGGCCTCTCTGGGCCTTCGTTCAGGGACATCCCAACACATGCCTGGCCTCAGCAGCTTTCCTTAGTATTGAGGACAAATTCCATAGCCCAATTATGCTATCTTTAACTCCAAAACCAGAACCACATGGGCAAGGCTGCCAAGTTCTGCTGCTTACTGGGGCTGGAACATGGCCCCCTTGTTCAATTACATCTTCACCAGCTTTCTGTCTGAACTTGGCTATCCTGTAGCTTGATCTTTAGACCAGGCTGTTTTCAAACTCAGAGATCCTCTTGCCTCTGCTTGCCAGTGCTGGGATTAAAGGTGTGCGCCACAACACCCCGTCATAAGCTTTTCTTTAATTCCTTTCCACAAGTTGGAAACTTAGCTGGGTGGGAGCTTGCTCTGAGGTCACCACTCCCTTTATTCCATTTCTTATCTGTTTCTCTCCTTGAACACAGAACTTAGCTCCATTCCACTTCCTGATGCTCCTTTTCTCCTCAAAATTTATTTTTTGTAATTTACCCTTCTTAATTTGCTCCTTTTCATTATAAACCTTCATCAGAGTTACCACTAATATCTACACAACAGAGTCTACACTAGGCTGTGGTGAGATTTCCTCTGCCAACAGAATTAATCCAAAACTCTTCACTTTAGCCTCAGGCAGACTCTTCAGACAAGGGCAAAAGGCAGTCACTTTCTTCACCAAAACATCACAAGAACAATCTCTAGGCAACATACTAAAATTTTTCTCCTCCGAAACCTTTTGAATGAACTCCCCACGGTTCACATCACTCTCAGCACCGCTGTCTCCCATGCCCCTACCGGTGTGGCCCATTCAGCAGCGCTTAAAGCTTCCCACTGCTTTCCTAACTCAAAGGACCAAAGTCCAAATTCCTCCAAGAAAATACATGGTCTGGCCTATCACAGCAATGTCCCCATCCCTGGTACCAACTTCTGTCTTAGTCAGGGTTTCTGTTGCTCTGAAAAGACGCCATGACCATTGCAATTCTTACAAAGGAAACATTTAATTGAAGTGGCTCACTTACAGTTTCAGAGGTTCAGTCCATTATCGTCATTGTGGGGGGCATGACAGCGTGTAGGCAGACATGGTGCTAGAGCTGAGAGTCCTACATCAGAGGCAACAGGAAGTGGACTGACTGTCACAGTGAGGGAAGCTTGAGTGGAAGAGACCTCAAAGCCCACCCCACAGTGACACACCCACTCCAACAAGGCCACACCTCCTGATAGTGCCAATCCCTTTGGAGATCGTTTTCTTTTAAACCACCACAGGTGGTATCTGTTGTTTTGTGTGTGTCCCAGGCAATCTGTGTCACCTACTGATATAGATAGATAGATAGATGATAGATGATAGATGATAGATAGATAGATAGATAGATAGATAGATAGATAGATAGATGTATATATATCTTAATCTTCATTGCTCATCTGAAGTTCAGGTCTGTGCCCCGTCCCTGCTCCCCAACACACACACACCTGGTCATCTAGTCCCCCCAGAGAAGGAAACCACATTGTCTGCACAGCTTTGGTCCCCACTGTCTCCTCTTGCTCATGGACACTCAGTGTGTCCACCGTGCCTTGTGCTCTCCTGGTGAGGACACAGACATATCTGCTTGCCTGTCTTCTCATCCACCCTAGAATGTCTAAGTGGACACTTGTGGACCTGGACTGCACACCCTTCCCACGGCACTTGTGTCCAGTATGGTTCTGGTTGAAGTTTCTGGGCTTTCAGGCACCGCGGAACCTGACTGTGCCAGCTGAGGGAAGGCAGTCAGTCAGCAAGCCCTGAGGGTGGATTGAGTAAAGCCCAGTACACACAAAGCTGGCACCTCAGCATTAAGGCATGTGGCACTTGCTTATTCCCTTGGGGCTGGGTAGGGGTCCCCTACTTCTTAGCTCAGGTTGGCCACTTACAGGCTCCCCGGCTGTCGGATGCCCTGTCCTCTTCCCCTGCTCGCAGAGTGCCGCTCACCGGCAGCTCCATCCGGCTGTCACTCCCGTGGGCTTCATCTACAGATGCTGTGAGTAGACACCAGCCAAGACAAGGGAGGCTGGACTCCAGCAGGGACCTGTGACCTCGGCCAAGATGAGGCCACTTGACCTCCCCAAGTCCTAGTAGGTTAGGGGACATGTTTCCGGAGAGATTTCTAAGCATTTCTGAGAGTTTCAGGCCTTAGGTGTCCTCTGCCTTCCCATTCCAACATGGGCTCCAATTCAGAACATCCATACTCTATGCTGGCCTGGAGATGGTGCTCCCAGGTCCCTCTTCTGAGGCCCTTCGGACTGCACAGACGCAAGAGCCTCTCCTGGAGTCACTGCGTAGCCCACATGCCTGTAGAGTTGGGAAGCCACCTGATGTTAGTATTTCAGCCCACACTGATCTTTGTCAATTATGCTCCAGGATTTGAGCCCTAACCAGCTTTAAATTGAATCAGGACAAAATCATCAGAATAAAAAGAGCCCAAGCCACAGCCTTTCAATTCCAGCACTGAAAAAAAAAGTTATACATTTCATAATGGCCTTCTACCCCATAATGAACAGGAAAAATAAATTAGATTCCAAGCTAAGGGTATATTTATGCAATTTCATTATGTGCCCATGAGCAAGCCTGGTTTTCACCAAGATAAAAATGAATACTCAGAAACACTCACGCTAAATAAATGGAGTGATTTAACAGCTTAACAGGGAGCGTGGAAGAGGAACTGAAGGACAATGTCAAAAATGGAAAAATAAAAATAAGAGGCCCGATACACGGCCCTGCACCGAGTGCAAAGTGCCTCGGGCGATTAGAGCCAACTGCCTGCGGGCGGGCGGGCGACAGTGAGGCCTGTCCCTTGAGGCAGTTTATCCCCAGAGCTCAGGTGATCTAAAGCCAGGAGCAGCAGAGGTAATGTGGGCTCCCTCTGACGCCGGCCCTGGCATTGGCTCTCTGCACCCGGCAGGGCGGACCTGCGGCCCGGAGCCCTCACTTGCCGCCCCCTCAGAGGGCGGATCCGAACCCACATTCCCCACCCACAGAGGGCGGGTCCCAGACCACACTCCCCGCCCCCGGTGGGCAGACCTGAGCTCACACTCCCGCCCCCGGAGGACAGACCTGAGCCTGCACTCCCCGTCCCCCTGTGGACGGGTCCGAGCCCACACTCCCCGCCCCCCCAGTGGGCGGGTCCGAGCCCACACTCCTGGGTCCCCCTAGCCATTTGTGCAAACCACAAGCTCCTCACAGGGGCCATGCTGGCCTTCAGGATGTCACTCCTCAGAAGGAAGCTTCAAGAAGCTCTTCTCCATTCTATTTTGCTTCCTTTTCAGGCCTGCCGAATGTTGGATGACATTAGCCTTGGAGGTGGAAGTGGGTCTTCCTCCTTGGGGTGACCAGGTGGACTGGGGGGTCACAGTCTCCTCGGTTTCCCCAATACCACAGCTGCTTCAGTGTTTATTTTTGTAGAAGCAAAACCATATTCTCTGCTGCCTTCAAACTCGAGTGTCAGAAATCTTTTACAAGATTTCTTTTTGTTATTTTTAAGTGTGTGTATGGGCGGTGGGGGGGACAGGTCTGTGCATCGGATCCCCTGAAGCTGCAGGTACAGCAGCTGTGAGCTGCCCAGTGTGGGTGCTGGGGACAGAGCTCAGGTCTCCCGCAGGAGCAGCACCTGCTTCTAATCCCAGAGCCGCCGCTCCAACCCCTCCACTCCTGTTTCTAATGTACCGTTTATCGCGCTGTGCTCCAAGACATCTTTGTGAGAGGCAGATCAGATGTTACAAAGGTCGACCAAATAATAGGCCGACTTTTTTTCTAAATGGATATTAACAAAACTTGTGTTTATTTCCCAAAAATGCCAATTGTGTCTAACTGAGATGAACACAGAGATAGGCAGCTCAGGGAGTCCTCTGGAGGCTGTCGGTTCACTTCTGGGGCACTTGTAGCCATAAGCACCAAAATGGCCACCTGTGGTGGTTTCCCCACTTCCTGGATGAAGAAACTGAGGCTCAGGGGAGCCCAGTTTCAGGGCAGGGACCCAGGCTTAGACCAATCTGCCTGGGAGAGAAATTGTAAAAGCAACATTTAATTTAATGTTTTAATTAAATTTTTTAATTTAATTTTAGTAGCCACTTATAGTTTCTACTTTTTAATTTATTTTTGGTCTGGAGTTTTTAGGGGTGGGGGTAGTTGTTTTGTTTTGAGACAGAGTCTCATGTATCTAGTCTGGATACATGAACTCCCATGCAGCTGAGATATCCAGTCTGGATACATGAGCTCCCATGCAGTGAGATATCAGTCTGGATACATGAACTCCCATGCAGCTGAGATATCCAGTCTGGATACATGAGCTCCCATGCAGCTGAGATATCCAGTCTGGATACATGAGCTCCCATGCAGCTGAGATATCCAGTCTGGATACATGAGCTCCATGCAGCTGAGATATCAGTCTGGATACATGAGCTCCCATGCAGCTGAGATATCCAGTCTGGATACATGAACTCCATGCAGCTGAGATATTCAGTCTGGATACATGAGCTCCCATGCAGCTGAGATATCAGTCTGGATACATGAACTCCATGCAGCTGAGATATTCAGTCTGGATACATGAGCTCCCATGCAGCTGAGATATTCAGTCTGGATACATGAACTCCCATGCAGCTGAGATATCCAGTCTGGATACATGAGCTCCCATGCAGCTGAGATATTCAGTCTGGATACATGAACTCCCATGCAGCTGAGGATGATACTGAGTCCCTGAACCCCTGATGCTCATGCCTCAGCCTCCTTCCCCCATGCTACCATTACAGGCAAGGACTACCATAGCTGGCCCTTAGCAGCCACCTTTTATAACGTAAAAATTAGATCTTTTTCAAAGCAGGGCCAGCAAGATGGCTCAGCAGGTAAAGTCCATCACGTCTGACAGACTGAGTTCAGCCCTGGAAACAGGGAGAGAGAAGCAAGTCCTGAGAGCCGTCCCCTGAGCGCCACAGGTACACCGTGACGTGCATGTACACATATGCAAACACATACACTAAATAAAGTTTTAAAATTTACATATTTTTTAAATTTAAGTAAAAATAAATAAAATGATAGACTTCGCCCTGATCTACTCAGACCGTAACTGAAGCAATGCATTTGAGACCTAGCAGGTGACCTGCTCCTGAGGGTTTGTGCTCTCGTGCTGAGTGGCAACTGCTCAGACCTGGCTAGTTCCCCCTTGTGGCCAGTGGCCACCACCCTGGTCTAGGCAGGCACAGACTCCTCCAGGCCACCCTGCTTCATGTACATGCCTAGAGACAACTCATGGGCCCCAGGAGCCCCGTATGCAACAGCTGGCTGGGAGCCATACTGACCACCGAGATTTTTTTTTCACCTTCAAGATTAGAGATTCTCCAAAACCACCATGCAGCCATCTTGGGCTCACATCTTCCGTGCTCTGCTGAGCATTTTCTCTGAGAGGGTTCAGGAACATTCCAGGGGCTGCAAGTAAGACCCAAGGGCCAGTGCAGTCACCCTCTGAAGACAGAATTCTCCCCAGTGACAGAGAACATAGCAGGTGCGTGGGGGTCCCCCAGCTGGCGCTAGGCAGCCGCTGACCACTCAACAAAGAGTGGAAGCGAGCGCTTCCGGTGAGCTCTGCTTCCCTCCTTACTAAGCAAGGGAGACAAGCCTGCTGACAAACAAACGCCATGCAGGATGTGGGGGCTGTGCACTCCGGGCAGAGCCTGTGAACTCATTAGCACAGATGGCGCTGGAGTCGACGCACGGGCCAGGTCTTGGCTACTGCCCAGGAAGTATTCAGAACGACTGGTCGACCTGAAGAGGCACCATCCATGTGGGCTGAACAAGGCAAGGAAGGATGTGGAATGAGCCAGGCAGGACAGATGAGGCGTGCCTCAAGCCACCTGAGGAAGGGGGTGTCAGGTGGATGATAAGGAGCTGGAGGGCACCAAGAGATAGAGGGACCCAAGCACCCCACCCTGTGGGGCCACTGGCAGCCCTCCCGCATGGTGCGGTGGACACGTGACCCATGGCGGCCCTGACCATCACAGCCTTGGTGACTTGGGTAGCCACAGTGACTCTAAGCACAGTGGCAGTACCTGGACCCCAGGACGGACAGTCACTGCTTCTGTATCACCTGCTCAGGTCTCTCACTGACCTTGCGGACCAAGCCTCCAGATCCGTGCGATGGAAAAGTACCAGAAGCAGCCTTGCTTCGGGCACCATGAGGCTCTGACAGCTGGTGCCTCGGCCCCCTCACCGTGTGCTGGCTCAGTGGTCATGTGATCACAGTGCCTGCAGAGGGAGGCATCGAGGAAATGTCTCCCCAATTGGTTGCTGGAGAGCTGGCTTGCACAATCAGTTCACAAGCAGGAGGGAAGGGGAAGAGAAAGCAGAGGGTACCCCCAGTTCCCTCGTGAGTCTCCCAGCATCTTGGCCGCCATCTCCGCCACGTGCCTGCCCAGCCAGTCCCAGAAGCCGGAGTCCACCTGTGTTGCTGTACCTGCCACAGCCACCACCAGCAGGCTGCACCTGACCAGGATTCTCTCAGCTGGACTGGGGCCAAGGCTGCACCCTCGGACTCCGCCGTGTCGGCTCCTCCTCCGCCGCCCCTTACATAACCGGGCCTGTCCTCACCCCCACCTTCTAGACATGGGGGTGTAACATCTGCTCGTACTGTTCCTCCAGGAGAGGACCTTCCCCCACACACCCGCACCCCAAACTCAAACATTGCCACCTCCCCCAGAGCGGTGAGGGATAAAAAATACCATAAAATAAAAACATGCTACACCCACCACCTCATTAAGGGGGGAAGGAAAGCTCCTAGGAGTGAAACGCTTGCTTTCTTTCTTGTTCTAGAAAAACAATAACGAATCCTAGGGGGCAGGAACACAGGAGGACCCGCGCTGCCCTGCCTCTTCATCTCTCAGGCTGGAAGCATCTTTGATATTTCTTATTGTTAAAAAGGAAGGAGAGAGAAGTCCAATGGAGCATTGTGCTGGGGCTCACAGGAGATGAGAAGTCAGCACTCGGCGGCTCGAGGAGGCCCTGTCAGGCCAGTTCTCCTCTCCCTCTCCACCCCCTCCCCACCCTCTCTACCTCCAAAGGCCACTTGCTGGAATGATCAACCTGCACCCATCTCTGTCCGATCCCAGCCCCTCCAGCCATGCTCAGCCTCAGGAAGGCCCGGCAAGCTCTGCTGGTGCCCCCCCCACCACTGGCAGACAGTTACCACCTCGATTCTTCCCAGCCAGACCCATGCTGCCTTTCTTTCCAAACACCTTTCAAAGGCCAGAGGAAAGCCTTTCATTCTTCCTCCCAGGGAATGTCTAATCCGTCTCCTTCATCCAGCCCAGCCTCTGGGCCAGGGTGGTAGTCTCCCTGCTCCAGTTTCTCCAGATGCCCTGAGCCCCAGCTTACTACAACCCTCAGCAGGTCCAGTGAGTCCTCCTCTCTCTCTCTCTCTCTCTCTCTCTCTCTCTCTCTCTCTCTCTCTCTCGTGTGTGTGTGTGTGTGTGTGTGTGTGTGTGTGTGTGTGTGTGTGTGTGTAAAAGCCTTTCTGTCAAATCCATGGACATACGTTACTGGTATGCACAATGAATTGAAAGCAAATCCTTTTGGAATCAGCACATTCCTCAGAACTGAGGTGAGTACCACAGGTGGGAGTAGAAGGCAGAGGTTGTCACCCTGGATCTCTCCCTCCATCTGTCACCACTGCACCCATGCAGGATGTCAGAGGCCAGATGACCCCCAGGCTGCCTTCCCTCCAACACCGAGGGAAGCTGTTCCCAAGCTAGAAGGAAGCTTTCAGTCATAGAGTGCATGTCTCCCAGCCCTCCCTTCTCAGCTATAGCAAAGGCTGTCCCTGTTCCTGCACACTGGTGAGCTGGGACACATCAGATGAGAATGAAGATGATGATGATGATGATGATGATGTGTGTGTGCATGTAAAAGCCATCCTGTCAAATCCATAGACACACCTTACTGGTGTGTCCTAAGCTGCAGAGGCACCTGTGTGGACACTGGTGTCACCTACCCCTGACTATGGGCTCTTGGAAACTCCAAGGAGCAAGACTTGTCTCAGCACAGGTGAATAGCGGCATGTCCACTGCCTCCACCATGCCCAGGTGCAAAAATGAAGGATGTAACTGGGTTCCTCCCACCTGCTGGAGCTTCTAGTCACTCCCTTTCCTGCTCTCAGGTCCCACAGGGAGAGGCAGGATCAAGCAGGCACCATGATTGGGCTGGATGGAAAGCGGATGTAGAGCACAGGCCTTCTCAACCAAGGATGAACAGAGAGCCACTAGGGAATGACCACAAAGCATGGCCACAGACTAAGAAGTACCATCCCTACCAGGGAGTGGCCAACACCGTCTTTGCCTGATTGCCTATTCTAACTCTGCTGCCCCTGGGAGAGACCAAGGAAGCACCTGGGCTGGGACCCCTACTGGGACCCCAGGAGCCAAGTCCCCAAATGTGCCTTCTTGTCTCTTCTCTCCTTGGATCAGGATTGAATTCCCTCACCGAGACAAGCAAGCACCTGAGCCCAGGTGACTGTGAAGCACTTTCCAGAGAACTCCCCGGCGTGGGAAGGAGAGCCCTGCTTCCTCAGTTCAGCCACTGCTTGTCTGATGTCCACTGCATATGAGCCGCCAACAGAGGAAGTCCAGGGAGAGAACCAGAGGGGACAGAGCAGACAGAGGCTCCACTGCTGTCCCTCTCCCCAGAATATGCTCAATGTGTGGATCTCCCCCCGCCCCGCCTCAGTTCCCCGTGGCTCTGAGGGATTGTCCCATAGTTCAACGCCTGTCAACTGTCATGCCCCTAGATTAGGACCAGTTGCGTCTGCTTCCTCTGCTCAGAACCACTGGAAGGCACATGGCGTTTCTTTGCCTTGTTCCCATCCTTTGCCCCACGTGCAACAGAAAAGCCAAGCACTCAAGGCTTTGGCTCCCTGCAAGCAGGTGACACTCGGAGCCTCTGAAACATGGGTTACTCAAAACTGAGGCCAGTCACTCTAGGGACACAAGGGCCCCCCTGTTCACCTGCAGCTCCCTCTCTTGCCCACACAGCCCCAGGGTGGAAGGATCAACTTGCATTTGTGACATCTGGCATCTTGCCCAGAGAGAGGAGAGACTACAATGAATGCCCTCTTGCTCTCCAAAGGACTCAAACACCTGTGAGGAGGCTCCCAAAGCCTGCCCGAGTTCCTTCTAAAGGAGCCCCAGGTACCTGGGATGGTGGTCCAGGCCAAGAAGGCTCCCTCAGGAGGCCTGAGGGAAAGCACACTCATGAAGCACATTCCTCAGGGGCTGGGGAGACAGCTTACTCAGTTAAGTACCTACTGTGCCAGCATGAGGACCTAAGTTCAGGTCTCCAGCACGTCTCTGTAACTGCAGAGCTACGGTTACAGGTGTGCACCACAGTGCCCAGTCCGCGGGGCTTATTTAAATGCTTATGTTGAAGTCCACAGCTCTAGAGAAGCATGCAGGCACTTGAGCTTCTAGGAAGCCCTTGTGTACTGCTGCCTGTCTGGGAGGAGAGGCTGGGAGCCACAGATTTCCCATCACAGAAAAGACAAGGCTTTGCAGATAGCAGAGGAGACGCTCTGAGAATGTGACTGCAGAAGGAAGGCTCCAGATCCTCACAAACTCAATGGTTTGAGTAGGCTAATGCACTGAGCTCCTAAAATGGGCAAGAATGTGATGGGATGGGGACAGCTTGGAGGTCACTTAGGAAACACAAAAGTCAGGAAAAGCAAACAAACAAATTAACAGCTCGCATACCACATGGCGGCAAAGCCTCACGCCCCGACACCTAGCACTGTGACCCTCAGCTCCAGCCACCTCCAGATGTATATTTTGCCATAAGAATGACCACTACACTGATGACATAGTTTTCTCAATTGTTTGGTTTCCCAGTCAAGATCCAGCTCTGCGTGGGTTGGACTTTCTGTCTGGTTTGTTTTGTTGCTGCTCTATTTTCTCTCACTGCTGTGGCTCCAGGGCCTGAACAAGTCCTGGGACTTAGAAAGCAGTCAAGAAATATTTACTGAATGGGTGGCTTTAATCTGTTCTCCCTCAGAAGCTTCTGCAGATGGATAGAACGCTCTTCAGGAGTGCCGCTGGTTGTCTGTACCCAGTCTACACGGGTGTCCGCGGATTCATTCCGAGGTGTTCCACTTAATTACTGTTGTTATAGATAGATACACAGATAACAGGTAGATACATAGACACATATATGATATGTTATAGATAAATAGATAGTAGATACATAGACATACAAATATACATGATGGATCATAGAAGATACATAGATATAAAGACGGATGATAGATGCCTAGATACACAGATGGACATATTCATACATGCTAAATATATGTATATTTATATTATAGACAGACTAAGATAGACAGATAGATGATAGATCCATATACACATGATGGATTACAGATGCATACACACATACATACATACATATATAATTAGATCTTTTGTGGGTTTTTTTTTTTTTAGTTTCTCATCAATTCTCTGGGATTTTCCAACTTCATGGTTATATCATGTGCCAGACACTCTCACCTCCTTCTTTCCAATAGTTTCTCTTCTCACTTCTTCCTGGCTGCACTGGCTAAGGTTTCGGACCAATAGGAAACAGTAGAGACAGCAGCCATCCTTGTTTCCGACTTATTTTTAATGTTTGCACATTAAGAAAAGCAAGGCGGGGCTGGAGAGATGGCTCAGGGGTTAGGAGCACTGGCTGCTCTTGCAGAGGACCTGGGTTCAGTTTCCAGCACCCACATGGTGGCTCACTGTCATCCCTAACTCCAGTTCAGGGTACTTGATCCCCTCTTCTGATCTCAGTGGTTAACAGGTACTAACATGATGCACATACATGGTGTACAATCCTCAAATTAAAAAAAGAAAAGAAAGAAAACACTTTTCTTCTCACTTCATGAAGTTGCTTTGGCCACTTTTCTCTTGTCCTGTGCAGTGGGGTAGGTGATTAGCACAAGGACTGTCTCTGGGGTTCTGAGTCTGCTAAGGGGCTGCTGACCCTCACTCTTTGTGAAAGAGTAGCTTAAAGATGTTCTCCCTCCCACAGAGGCCAGTCAGTCCTGGTCAATGGTACCCTTCAGTGCATAGTTTGTGTCTATTTCTTCCTCTCTGATAACCACTCGCTCAGACTGTCAATTTGATTGGACTAATACTTAATCCCAGCATTACTGGTGCATGCCTTTGGATGTTTGAACTTGAACATGAGTGGAGCTATCCCATGGGGTGCATCCTGACTGAATAAAAAGGAGAAGGTGAGCTGAGCACCAGCTTTTGTCTGCCTCTGCTTCCTGACTGTGGATGAGGTGTGGACGCCATGATAGATTGGACCCTTGAACTGTGAGTGAGGATGAACCCTCCCCCCTTAGATTACATCTGTCAGGCATTTGTGTCCAGTTAGGAGAAGAGCAAGTAATACAGTTGATTGGGTTTGCAAGCAGTTCATCTGTTGACTTTCAGAGACCAGCTTTTTAGGTCCAGGCCTCGTGTTTCTTTCTGTGACTCATTAACTTCAGCGATGGCTTCCATCTGTCTATTTGTTTTGTGTCTTTTTCTAACTTTTTAAACCCTAAGCTCAACTCATTTGTCTTTATCCTCTTGTTTTCTGGCCACAGTCACTCTTCCCACCAAGTCCCAGGGAGCTTGGCCCTGGAGGCTTATGCTTGATGAAGGAGCAGATGAAGACTTACACCCAAGCACAGGCCAAGGGCATCCCCAAACAACCTATGAGCCGGACTATGTCCCCCTCGTTGACAATATAGTCCCAGAGCAAGCTTCAGAGAAGCCAAGAACTCGCCCAGAAGGACAGGTAGTGCTGGTGGCCGTGAGAGAAGGAAGGGGCAGCCTCGTTGGTGCTGACAGTAGTGGTGACGATGATGGCAATGGCGGTGGGGGTGGGGTGATTGCTGTGGGTGGTGATGCTGCCGCTGAGGGCGACGATGGTGGCGTTAACCATGAGGATAGTGGTAACGCTGCTGCTATTGGTGATATATTGATGGTGGTGGTTGTCATGGCGGCAGTAGTGGTGATGATTATAATAATGGTGATATGTGGTAATCATGACAGTGGACAGGTGATTTTGACAATGTTTGTGGTGATGGGGATGATGTTGGTACTGGTAGTGATCATGACAGAAATGATTCTGGTGGTGATGTGGTGGTGATGGTGATCCTGGTAGTGATACAGGTTTTTTTTTGATGGTGATAATGGTGATGGTAGTAGTGGTGATGGTGGAGGTGGTTTTGATGGTTAAAGTGATAATGGTGTCAATGAGAATGCAGGTTGTTATTATAACAGAGATGGTTTTGGTGGTGATGGTGACCATGATGGTCATAATGATTGTGGTAGTGATGATGAAAGTCATGGGGCTGTCGTTGCAATGGTGAGAACACTGTGATTTTGGTAGAGGTGGTGACAGAAAATAACAACAACAGCCCTGGTGGTGATGGTAGTGAAGTCATGGTAATGATGTCATGCCAGAACATCAATCCGTGTGCTGTCACCAGAATCCAACGTCATAGCAGTGAAAGCAGGCTTCATCAAGAAGATGAAGAAATGTCCACAAGTGGAAGGAACAGAAACTATGCACCATTAAAACTGGACGGGATAACCAGTGGGCAGGAAGCCAAGAAAAGGCGGAACCGCCATTTGTCCCACACCTTCCCTCCGCAGCCAGCCAGGGCCAAGCAAGACCAGCTGACACCATCTGAGCACCCGCTCTGCTCAAAGATACAGAAGAAAAACTTCCCATAGCAGCTCAGCAGCAGCCCTACTGGGCAGAGAGAGGAAGGAATAGCCACCGACAGACCCAGAACACTGTCCTGCACCGAGGGGACAGCCTGGGCTGAATAGAGTGGGTGGGCGGGAGAGGTGTTATGGAGACAGGGGAGGAGAAGCATCGGGAGTAGGTGCCTGGGACCACTCACAGGGAGACAAGAGGAAACTCAGAGCTCAAATTAGAGATACCGTGACGTTAGCGGCTACTTAAAAGACTCAAGCTAATTCAACATCTCTGTAATTAACAACAAAATAAGAGGTGCAAAGAAAAGACTGGCACAATATTTACTGACAAAAGACAAGGTAAGAAAATATTTGAAAAGAAGGCAGCACAGCCATCAATCAGTCCTCGGAGACGAGGTGAACACCTCCCCAGGAACTGAAGGCCACTCTGTAGGACAGACTCACACAGTGGAGATGGGAAGAGGTAGGCAGGAAGGGCCTTCTCAGCAGCTGCTGTTCAGTGGAGACTCTTGAGACGCCACAACGGACACAGTACAGACCTTTTACACCTGTCCCCAGCACCCCTAACAGCCCCCTGGCAAACTGGCTCCAGATAGCAAGCATAAGGGCTGGTACTCAAACCCGGGTGGACTTCAAGCTGGAGTTTCTCCACCCTCACCCAGGGTGGGGTGGAGGCAGTGGTGAGGGAGACCAAGATGGCTCCAAACACAAAACAGACAGGAATCTTACAAACCTCCGTGCCGCAGCCACAGCCTCTAGGGTGAAGGAACACTCTGGAAGAGTCACCCTCTGAGGGCTCTGGCCGCCTAGGTAAAAAAGGTAGTCTGGATCAAGTTGGGGCCGCTGACCACAAGCCCACACTGGAGTGTGTCATCTAATTAGCACTCGGTGAAGTGTCTGAGAAGCCCTGGAGAGATTTCCTTTGTGGAATTAGACCAGATTGCTGCCTTTGTGCTATCACAGGCTGAAGGGATGGCTGTCACAGTCAAGAGCATTGTATTAGGCATGAGGGGACATCCAGTTCCTCCCTGAGAGGCCTCAATCTCCTTTAACACCCTAGCTAATGATCCAGAAGGTGATGAATTGGTCTTGGACAGAATCTGCCTAGGAGAGGACCCCAACCAGCTGGCAGGCAGGTACCACAGTTGTATGCTGGGACAAGAGAGGGACAAAAATGACCAAAGGGAACAGAAACACTCCAAGTACATTAAGATTCAGCTTGAAGAAAATTTTCAAGAGCTCAAATCTGAGAGAAGCCAGGCTGAGGCAGACATTTTCTAAGCTAAGGCGACCCAAGGAAGCAGATTCTGGATCCATGTTTCCCTGGCATGGATGATCTGGGATGCCACACAAGTGGAACAGTATGTTCTGCCTAGATGGGGTGTTTGGTGGGCTGTTTGGGGCCAGGAAAAACACCCCCAAGGAGGTGGGTATTGCATAGCCCTTCATAGGCATCTGCTGGGGTGTCCATGTCTATGCTAAGAAGCCTTAAAGGCATCTGGGACATCTGGACTCATTGAAGCATTTAGAGAAGGACTGATCAACTCCCATGTAGGAGAAACCACATGTACGTGCAACTTCAGTGAAATGGGGTCAACATGGAGGAAGATGCAGGGAAAATACCAAAAGACAAATAGCATGGGCAGTGAGGACAGAATGGGAAAGCCTTCCTAAAGCCAAGCACTAGGGCCATAGAAGCTCCTGGCTGCCCTTGCCAGAGGTAGGACGTCGTCTCCAGCTCCTAAGTGCAGTGTGCGGCCTCCCTGCATAGATGGAGTGTTTGCTGCTGCAGGTGAGGAGAAGCATCAGCCTCCCTGCATAGATGGAGTGTTTGCTGCTGCAGGTGAGGAGAAGCATCAGCCTCCCTGCATAGATGGAGTGTTTGCTGCTGCAGGTGAGGAGAAGCATCAGCCTCCCTGCATAGATCGGAGTGTTTGCTGCTGCAGGTGAGGAGAAGCATCAGCCTCCCTGCATAGATGGAGTGTTTGCTGCTGCAGGTGAGGAGAAGCATCAGCCTTACACCTTTGGAAATTTACTGGAATGGCCATAGCCACACATAACCCTAGGGGCTAGGTCAGCTGCTTCTTAGCCACATTCTCTTCCCCTGTGGAACGCCACAGAGGTGGCATGAGCCTGCTGGGAGAGGACACACAGTGTGTGAGGCAAAGGGCTGACCGGGGCTGAACGGCAAGGGAGCTGGCACAGGGCGGCAGAGGACAGGGCTGGGACACACAAGCCTAGAGGTTGAGCCTCCTTTAGGAATGGCAAAGCTCACAGTGGCCACTCACTGGGTATCATCTGCAGGACACCTGGCCAGCATAGTCAGAGAAGACCGTGGGGCCTCTCGGCTTCAGATCCCTAGAAACTGCCTGGCTTCTCCTAGACCCTATTCCCTTCTGGCCCATCTCAGTTGTTCTTACTAAAAGAAGGCACCTTGGGGTAGGGGAGGGATCCTGGTTTTTGTTTTTTGTTTGTTTGATCAGGTTTTCTGTTGTTGTTTGTTTTATTTTGCCTTGTTGCTATCTCTGAAATCTAAAATAATATTTATCATGGATTATACACTACTTGATTGCATGCAGGATAGATGGATTCGTGGGTGGTAAAAGGCAGATGAGTGGACAGATCGACGAATGGACACCTGGAAATATGGATAGGTAGCTAGGGGGGTGAATGGAAAGGTAGGTAGATAGATACATTGTTGATCAGTAGAGGGATGAAAGACTGGTGGTTGTGTGGATGGATAGAAAGAAGAGTGAGTGGGTAGATGGAAAGATGAGTGGGTAGATGAATGGATTGATGGGTAAGTGGGCAGATAGGTGGGTAAGTGAATGAACAGATGGATAAGTGGTAAGTGGTGGAAGGTAAATGATGGGTGGGTAGGTGATTTCATGGATGGATGGATGGATGGATGGATGGATGGATGGATGGATGGATGGATGGATGGATGGGTAGATAGACAGACAGATGGATAGATGGATGGATGGATGGATGGATGGATGGATGGATGGATGGATGGATGGATGGATGGGTAGATAGACAGACAGATGGATAGATGGACAGATAGGCAGTATAGCTCCTCAGTGGAGTGCCTGAGCAGGCAGACACCCCACTCCTTCCTGACCATGGTCCAAGAACTGCCCAGAACTGGTTCTCTGGCAATGGTGTTTACCTTAATATCTTTACAAGGAACAGCAGGTGGTTAATGAGCAGCTGCTACCCATTTGGCCCTGCTATGTCCAGAAACATCAAAGAACGGCATACCAGTGGCTATGAGGCATGCAAGCTCATGCCTCATTGCCAGAGTCCCACATCTAAGACAGGTGCCTGGTGCAACTCAGTCTCACCAGGGATGGGACACTTGGCAGATATAAGTCACATGACCCTTCATCTACAGTGGCACTGCCAGCTCAAGAGTGGGGCTTTGGCTTCGCACTGGACACCAAGAATGGCTCCATTATCTCATCATCTCAATAGCCCTGGGAAGTGGGGAAGGGGGAACCAATCCACTTCACAAGTGCAGAACTGAGGCTCGTGGGATGAAATAATTTCCAAGACCATTCATCATGAGATGAATGGGTCCAGCTCTGGAGTCCAGCTGACTCTGGACAGGTCTTTCCACTAGACAGGGACAGGTGGCACACTACTATCCCCCAAAACCCCTAAAGAAAAGTGCCAATAATACCTACTGTAAGCGTGACATAATTCCAAGAGAGTTGTCCCCAAATGCTTTAGAAGGCTAGAGCTTAAGTTGGAAACTCCCAAAAACAACTATGCATTCTTGAAGAGCCCTTTTTGCCATTTAAAAAATCAGTTCCTTGTGCCTCGGTGAGACTTAGTCACAGCATTGCCCCAAGACCTCAAAGCGGCCTTGAGGCTGCAGATCTAGAGCCTGATAGGGGATACTAGGAAGAGAAAAGGGGCCTGTGATGTACAAGAAACTGGTCATTCAGCGTGGCCCCCACATATGGAACCCCTTTCTATATCAGATACTTCCAGAGGGCAGAGGTGAGCAGAGAATACCAGCATGGATTCAGGTGACAGGCAGACAGGGAGAGTCCCCAAAGTCAGGAGTAGAGACCAATCTTAGTAGACCCCCACCTAGGAGGGCACTGGGCATTCATCTGATCTACCTTAATAATGTCACCGTCGCAGCTGATGGCTGGGTGTGTCCATGACAAGTGTCCTGTGACACATAGAGTCCCAGAAGCAAATATTTCAACTGAGCCATGGCCCAGGCATCCTCCCAGCCAGCTGGCTCATCCCTGCCCCTCCTAGGAAAAGGAGACTCACTCCTAACAGGCCCCGTCTCCTGACCACACCTGTGTGATGCGAGGCAGAAGGTGAGGCCATCAAAGCCTGTCCCTGGTCCTATAGAGAGGAATCAAGTTCCGTGAATCCTGAGCTAAGCATGCAACAGAGTAAAAGATGTGGGGCCCAGCTAATCACTGCATTCCCAAATGCAAACTGGCAGCCACTCAGCAGCCACCAAGGGCCACTGTGGGACAATACACTAAGACTCCGTGACATACATTAGCAAAATCATTAGTGAGATTAACCCCACCCCTCAAACATCCAAGATCCTGTCGAACAGACCAGTCCAGCGGTTGGGTGATTCTCTTCGTTTTCACACCGTCTTCAAGTAATGGTGCTGAGGCCAAGGCTCCCAGAACCCCAAGGCGGGAGCCCGAGCTGGCTGCACCCTGAGCTTCTTCCATGTCAGTGTCCACAGAGCGACCAGGCTTCTGGCTCTCCCTCCCCACGACCTCCCCCTGAGGACTTGACTCCATTGCTTTTTATTCCTCTCCCCTTGAAATTCCAAGTGGGAGGCATGCTGGGCCAGGCTGGATGCCGCAGATTAGATTGCATCTGTCTGGATATAAATAATTTACTGCTGGATGGTCAGGGGGAATTTAATTAGCTCTTGTTCTCCTGTAGAATCAGCCCACCACTGCTAAAACATTTCACTCTGAATTAGCCCGAGAGGGGCCAACAAGACAAGGCTAATTTTATACACATGACGTCCCCCACAGCTTCTGAAAATACACATGCAGCAAGAGGGGCCGCCCCAGTGTCAGGGGCTCCAGGCAAAGTACAGGGAGGGCCTCAGGGTGCTCATCTTCTGGCAGCCCCCCTCAAAGGAACAGGAAGCCGAATAAAGTGATGGATGGGTGGAGGGAGTGGAGGTGGGCGGGGTGAGGGGCGTGGCCAGGTGAGGAGCCAGGTAAGGATTGAAACTGGGGTTTGGATGAAAACCTCCTACTGGCCAGGTGTGGGGCCAGGTGAAATGTCAGGTAAGGACCAGGTATGGGGCCAGGGGAGGGGTCAGGGGACAGGCCAGGGAGGGGTCAGGTTAGGATCCAAATGATCCCCTACCCAGAATCCAACAGGAGCCTGCCGAGTTACATTAGGACAGTGTGGCCCTGCTAGCTGCCAGCCTCTCACCTGCCTGGTGAAGTCACAACCCAGACTACGGCCTGCAGCATGCTCATGGTCGCTGCAGGCCCCTGCGCAACAGCAGAGGGCAGTAGTGGTGTGGCGTGGGCAGGCCTGGCTCATCCCGAGTTCCCCCCTTCAGGAACACTGGAAGTGAAGCATGTCTGAGAACAAGCCAACTGGATCAATAGTCCTTAGAAACCACCACAACAGAAAGACATTTAAAATGTGGGCAACGTAGTCAATGGGTCCTTGAAAAAAGATCAAAAACCTCCAAGGAATGTTCAATGAGAAGAAAGAGGGGGAACGGCCTGTGGCTGGGCTTTGAGCAGACTGGCCCTGGGAGACAGCAGCCCATGGAGCAGAAGAGGGAACAGCTTCCGGCTGCAAAGAGAGAGCCATGTGCCAGCACCACATGTGCCCTGACCCTGTTTGTTCTAGCACCCCTCTGCTCCTGACCCCACTGCTCCAAACCCTGATGCTCTAGGGCCCTACGGTCCCAAGCCCCTGTTGTTCTAGACCCCCATTTCCTCAGGGCCTCACTGGTGTAGACCCCCCATTCCCATCCCCCCATTGTTCCTGCCCCTGACTACGCTAGTACCCACTGCCTCACCCCATCCCACCCCTGCCCCCGCCACTGCCCCAGCACCCGACTGCACCAGCCCCCTATTGGCTTGCTCCCCCACCCTTCGTCTGGAAACCAGGGGAGTTGCTGCTCAGAGTACTCGGTTGACCTACAGGACATCTGAGTTCCCGAAGGGTGCCTGGCAGCCCCTCTGCGGGCATTTCTTGCTAGTAATTTGGAAAAGTGGGTGTCCCATTGTTCAAATTGCTATGGGTTTGATTACTAGTGAGATTAACTTCCTTTCCACACACAAGAGGAGGAGGATGTGCCCTGTGCTGCTCTTTCCTGTATTTTGGGGTCGTTGTTTTCCTTTGGAGTCAAGCCAGCCTATTGTTCCGTGGGCTCCTGGGCAGCACTCTTACTGCCCTGCCTTTTCAGTCAAGATCTGTGTCATTCAGTGCTAGATTGCCATCACAGAACTGTCACTCGTTGGGTAGAGCAGAGGAGAGAGGTGAAGCTGTGTTCTCCCAAGGTTCCTAAAATCATTTATACAGAGAAGGGGAAAACCTGGAATCCCAGGTCAATGAACCACACCCCATCAAATGAGCACAAATGCCCAACTCTGCATCCATGTGCCTGCGTTTGTCCAGACCTCCCCACCATGGTGCTCAGCCCCTGAGCAGAAGGGCAGCCAGGGTCTGCTCAAGGTCAGTCCCTTGCCCAAGCTCACACACTTCAGGGACAGGAGCTTGCATTCAAACTGGGCACACTGGCTTCAGGGTGCCACTCTGGTGCAAGAAGTCGACGTCTGCCCTCTGCCAGGCAGCTTCAGGTGAGCTAGTGAAGGACCCAGGGTTCCCACTCTCAGCAAACCCAGTCTGAAGAGGGTGAGCCCAGGAGGAAAGTTTTGACAGTGCTCTTCTGGTGGACACCAACTAGACAAAGCAAGAACCAAGGGAGACAGCACTTCATGTCAATCAAGGAAATGCAAGGGCTGCCATGCCTGATGGCCTTTCCATCAGCCAAATTAGCAAAGATAGAGTCAGAGGAGAACATGTAAGCATTCGCCAGCCTTAGGGGTTGAGCACATGTGGATGGGGATATCTCAGCAAGGTATCCAGGAGCCTGGGATTGGTCCTCCTGACCCACAAAGGCTACCTCCAGGAACTGACCCTACAGTTAAATCAGGTCCATAACAACCTTTATGAACCAGGAAGCTGATCATGGACCAGGAACAACCTACCACTGCCCACAACACACAAGAAACAGACCATGGGTTTTTCTCAACATCAGTGGGATGGGCCAGTCTGCAGTTTCTGAAAACGGGGTTTTGGGTGGGTGCTTAATGCAAAGGAATGCTCACATACAATACCGAGTGGAGAGAAGACAGCATACAGACTATATATAAAGATAGCCCTAATTTTATTTTAAAATATGGATTCTTTTTTAAAGACGGGTAGGAAATGTACCAAAATGTTATCTCCTGGTGGGAAGATTAAGGTTATGGCTGATTTGGGCTCCCGTCTTTATCCTTTCCATGCTTTCTCTACTTTTCAGAAAAAGAAAATATTTACTATAATCATAAAGAAATCTATAACTGGCAGAGAATAAATTTAGCAGAATTCTTTGGCTGGAGAACTCATTTTGAAGTCTTGCTTGGCTACTCAAAGGCCTTTTGAAAGTGGGGCACAAAGATCTGAACATAGGACCATGGAGTAGTTCTCCTTGGGGATCCCTGTCTTGACTAGTAAGTACTTCCCCTAATGGCCACTCTGGCTGTGTGATGACAGTGCCATGTGGCTAGCCCAAGTGCTGGTTAATCTCCTGTGTCCCATCCCTGACACAGATTTGCCACACTCTATCTGTTCCTCCTAAGCCCCATCTTGTTGATGTGGCCTCACGTTCTGACTGTCGAGGTATACTCAGATCCCACTTCTGGACAGGCCTCACGTTCTGACTGTCGAGGTATACTCAGATCCCACTTCTGGACAGGCCTCACGTTCTGACTGTCGAGGTATACTCAGATCCCACTTCTGGACAGGCCTCACGTTCTGACTGTCGAGGTATACTCAGATCCCACTTCTGGACAGGCCTCACGTTCTGACTGTCGAGGTATACTCAGATCCCACTTCTGGACAGGCCTCACGTTCTGACTGTCGAGGTATACTCAGATCCCACTTCTGGACAGGCCTCACGTTCTGACTGTCGAGGTATACTCAGATCCCACTTCTGGACAGGCCTCACGTTCTGACTGTCGAGGTATACTCAGATCCCACTTCTGGACAGGCCTCACGTTCTGACTGTCGAGGTATACTCAGATCCCACTTCTGGACAGGCCTCACGTTCTGACTGTCGAGGTATACTCAGATCCCACTTCTGGACAGGCCTCATGTTCTGACTGTCGAGGTATTCTCAGATCCCACTTCTGGACAGGCCTCACGTTCTGACTGTCGAGGTATACTCAGATCCCACTTCTGGACAGGCCTCACGTTCTGACTGTCGAGGTATACTCAGATCCCACTTCTGGACAGCCCCCACTCCTCCAAGCTTTCTGTCACCCCGATAACTCTGCCAACTGTGTCCCTATCTGAGTCATCAGCAACCACACCGATCAGGAAGAGGGAGATGACAGAGCCCTGGGGCTCACCTTTAGAGACTCTCCTCTGTGTGTCATCTGCTTGCTAACCAGCTTGTTCTCTGTGGATGATGGACAGACTCCTGCTTGAAACGGCCCCTTGTTAAGCTCTCTGTGCTGTGTCTGGCATGGCCACTCATGCACTAACAGAAGTGAACAAACCCAAGGGTCTTTCTCCGTCTCCCTGTCCCACCGCCACACTGGCAGTTTCAGCAGGACCCTTAGGGGTGTGTAGAAAGCTACAAGGACTCTCCCACCCCCACCCCCAATCACCCTTATGACATGCACTGTGGGCTAGGGGAAGACCCGGGGCTCACAGCAGACTCTGAAGCCAAACTGAGATCCCTAGACTTCCTTGTCTGCTGTTGGCCATGGTGGTGGCCATGCTCCTCCCTGTTCCCAGTGCTGGCAGGTGGCTTTCTCTTGAGTGGAAGGAACCAGCCAGGGAGGGAGCAGATGGAAGGACCTCAGGGAGTCAGGTACTTGAGCCAAGATGCTAGCTAGCCTGTGGCCACCCAGGACACCAAGAACAGAACCCACACTCCTCATTCTGATGACCCAGCACTCATCACCTGCCTGGAAAATCCAAATCATGGGCTGAGTTATTCCAGAGAAACTCTCAGCAACTTGCAGTAGGGTTGGACCCGGTGGGACAGGTCCTGGCCCATCTCAAAATCAGAGAGCCAGCCAGAGTCAGCTTGCTGCTTCTCAGACAAGTCACCCAACAGCTACCTATCTACAGCTCTCCTACCTCCTGTCAAGTGACGTCATCTTGAACAGTGTCCTAACTGGGACTCTGTCATCCCACCAGCTGCAGAGCTGACAACATCATGTCATTACAGAAAGCTGTCTCCGGGGCTGAAGAGCTGGCTCGGTGACTAAGAGCACACTGCTCTTGCAGAGAACCTGAGTTCAGTTCCTAGAACCCACATCAGGCAGCTCACAACTGCCCTTTCTTGGCCTTTACAGGCACCTATACTCACATGCATAG
This sequence comes from Peromyscus leucopus, assembly GCF_004664715.2. NCBI lineage: Eukaryota > Metazoa > Chordata > Mammalia > Rodentia > Cricetidae > Peromyscus > Peromyscus leucopus. The sequence continues at coordinate 103,337,844 of NC_051086.1, forward strand.
ACACACATATATATATAATTCAAAATAAAAGTATTTTTAAAGAGAAAGACCTCCTCTCCCTCAAGCTGACTGATTAAGAATTTGAAAATCTATGTGAAAGTCACATCAAGATACCTGAACCATGGCCTAGAATACCTTTCCAGCCATCTTCCCCATGAAGAGTTCATGATACCCAGGACCCTTGTAACTCCTCACCATTAACAACCCCCAGCATGGCAGATACACTTACAACAAGAGTTCTCATCTCGGCTTGAGAACAAAGTGTGGCGCCACCACCGGTGCTGCCTCACGGGCTGCCACTTGCTGACTGCCAAGCACCAGTCACGTGACGACAGTCTCTAGGGCAGCCTTCAGCTGCTCCTGATTTCCAGCAAAGTGGGTCTTCAACCTCTTTTCCTGGCTGGGAGTCTCCAAGACTCATGCCCACGGTGGTGGGTGTTGGTGTCTCTCTTGGATCTCAACTGAATGATCCCGCTGCATGAGGGTCACATCCTGCCTCTCCAGTAATCTCTTGTGGAGACACAGTTACACCCATGGCTTAGGTCTAGACCAGAATGATCCCTCACAGACAGGGACATCGACCAAGAACCTGAACTTGAACTTCCGCCGCAGTCCCTTCAATCCACTTGGGGCCAGTCCACGGCTACCCAGGGAGGCCTGCCACCAACACCACGCCACACACAACATACTCTGGCAGCCAAGGCCAGCTTAGGAAGGATTTTGAATGGATGGAGCGGCAGACAGATGGGCAATGGGGAGATCATGGGTGGGAGGGTGAGAAATGTGCTGTCTACCTGTTCATTCTCACTGCTCCAGCTTGTGCGGCACCAGCCCCTTCAATACAGGCCAGCCTCCACTAGCCTCAGCGTGGCCAGGGATTGTTCCACCAACACTGACAGCGGACACTGGTCCCTAAGCCCTCCTATACCTTGGAACCCCTTCCAGCATGTCCACGGGAACATCTACAAGTCCTGCTCTTGAAGCATTTGCCCCATGCACCAAGACAGGCCTGTGGCTAGCCTTGCCTTCACCTTTTCTGGGACAGAGCACCAAAGGAACCCCAGGTCTCCCCAGCCCCAGGTCCTTGGGAGAAGCCGGCATTCATTGTGGTCTCTAAATAGGTATCCTGAAGCCAAGAAGAAGCAAGATCAGGCCCTGGCCTCAGCACCAAGACCCAGCTGTATACCTGATCCCAGGGCCAAGTTCCAACCTTGCTCCAGCAGGCCAGGACAGACTATGAGCCAGTTTCTCCTCCTGCCTGTCCTTAAGGTTGCCAACCACTCTTTATCCTTGTATGATCTATTTTTATATTGCCAGGACCTGATAAAGGCAGCTAAGAGGGAAGTAGGATTTATCTTGGTTCACTGTTTCAGAAAGATTTCCATGAACGCCAGCCGAGGCAACTGCTTGCTCACATCACCACAGGCAGGAAGGTTCAATGCTAGTAACCTCATCTTGTCAGCTAGTCCCCATGTCTCAGAGGCTCCACAGCGCCACTCGCTGGAGATCAAGCATTCAAGTACATGAGCCTGTGGGCAACATTTTGCATCTGTGTTGATCTGGGTCTTCCTACCAGGCGCCATCGCAGATACTGCCAAAGGCTGTGATGGTGTCTTCTCTGGCTCCCCTGCTTGCTCCCCGCCCTCCGCTGTCTCAGAAACCAAGATTGAAATTGAAGTGTATCCGAATAATTTTATCAGATCACATTAAGCCCAGAGCCTTACATTTGTGATGTAGAGCTTTAATTAAGTTCTCAGGCAGGCCCCGATCGGTATCTCACTGATTCTCACTGGGTCATGTCAAACAAGAGTCGGGCATCAGGGTGCAGCAAATGTGTCCAGGGATGACGTATGTGGGAACTTGGATGTGGCATCCAGCCTCCCTTTCTACTCCTCAGAACAGAGTCCAATCGAAGAAGCCCTGACATAGGCTCTTCTTCACTCGCTGCCCAAGCCACTGGCCTCAGTCTACAAACCCGGCTACCCCAGGCGGATCGAGTACATAGGAATCAAAAGAGTGGGAGCCCCTGCCGTGGCCCTCCATGCAAAGAGCAGGCCTGAACACCAGGAAGGGGCACCCTCTGCTCAAGCACACAAGCATCCTGCAGCACGATGCCACCATCCAGGAAGCACTCGGCACCTACTATGAGCTGTGCACAAGGGCTCCAAATAGGCAGAAGCCACTCTCCAGCCAGGCCCCTCTCCCAGAGAGATCTTGTCAGGGAAGCAGTTTGGCACACAGCATCCCTACCAGAATCCTCCATAAGCCTCATCCATCCATCATCTTAACACTTGCTGAAGGGCAAGCTCCATGCCCCAGTTAGGTGCAACTGAGGCACAAAGGAGCCACACAGTCGTCCTTGGTCTCACCAGACTAACCGTTGGCAGGGTCAGAGAAATGAGTGCCTAAAAACAAATAATATGGGCGCTTGATGAGTTTGGGCACTGGAGAAGCTATGATATGGCGAGGGCCAGAGGAGACAGAGTACATGGAGAAACTGAGTGGGAAATGCCAAGGAGAGCCTTGAGTCTTCTCTCAGGGCCTCGCCCCCAAGCCGCGGTGTCTCTTGCCTAACAATGAGGTTTGCAGATGGTCTCTGAGTGTGGATCTCCGAAGTTTTACCCTACTGAAACCTCTTGGCAAACCTGGCAATTGCCAAGCACAATCATCTCACATATGAGGAACCAAGAGGATATTTGATCATTCCAAGGCCACACAGGCATTGGAGGATATATCACTGAGACTCCAGCCCACCCAGGCAACCTGAGTATGGAGGCCCTCACAGCAGGCCCATGCTTCAGACCCTGGCCAGAGCTCTTTCCCCTCCAGCATGACACCAGAGTTAACTCTTGAGTGACAACCCCTGTGTGGCTGGCTCTATGTCAGGTTGACACAGGTTACAGTCATCTGAGAGGAGGGAATCCCAATTGAGAAAATGCCTCCAGAAGACCAGGCTGCAAGGAGACAAGCTAGTGGGACATTTTCTTAATTAGTGATTGATGGGGGAGGGCAAAGCCCATGATGGGCGGGGCTGTCCCTGGGCTGCTGGTCCTGGGCTCTGTAAGAAAGCAGACTGAGCAAGCCATGAGGAGCAAGCCAGTAAGCAGCACTCCTCCATGGCCTCTGCATCAGCTCCTGCCTGCAGATTCCTGCCCTGCTTGAGTTCCTGCCCTGACTTCCTTCAGTGATGAACTACGATGTAGAAGTATAAGGAAAATAAACCCTTTCCTTCCCAATTTGCTTTTGGTCATGGTGTTTCATCATAATAGTTCTAGCCCTGACTAAGACACACACACACACACACACACACACACACACACACACACACACACACACCAGTCCTCAAAGACACTCCTCTGAAGTGGCCCTGCTACCTGGGTGCTCTCTGGAGTCCCAGGTCCCCATCCCAGATCCTCCTTGTGGTATAACCACAACCCCTGAAAATTTTCTGAAGCATCTCCAGTTGCCAGAAATCTGGGTTTAATGGGCATCGTGAGTTTTATCCCAACCCAGGCATGCCAGGGCACCTAGCTCTGTTCTCATACCTTGATCATCCCCTTGCTGCTTCTATGCCTTGGTCTGCAGACTTTTGGAGGGGCATGGGCCCGCCAGGCCACTAATGTCAGCTCTCCTTCCAGGGCCTCTGAAGGGTGCTCTGAAGGAGTCCCAGCAGGCCCTGGGACATCGGCAAAAGGGAGAGACAAAGGCCACAGAAAGAAGGCCTTCCTGAGCTCAGCAAAGGGGGTGCCCAGCCCACACACCTGCAGTCACCTTCACTCCCTGTTTGTGGTGGGGAATACAAGGGCTCCAGATGCCGTAAAGGGGCTCTCAGGCCAAGCACAGGAGCGAAAGCCCCAACCCTCTCTCTAGGCTGCTGAGAAGGGAGGTTCTTTAAGGCACCCTCCCCAGTGGGCAGCACAGGCACCTGTGTCTTTAACGGACCTCTCCATCCACAGCTGTGGCCACTTGATGTGAATGGCTGTGTCAAGAGTCACATCTGGGCTTTAGCGCAATGACTCAGGCCTTGAGCCTTGTGTTTGCACATCTCCCTGTTGAGCTGAGCTGAGTGGCTATTTCCACCCTTCCGTCTCCCTCCAAAATGGTCCTTTCCTCCTCTCCCTTGCATAACCCAGCCTCCCTCCCTCTCTGCCCCTTCTCAGAGGTTTTTTTTTGTTTTTCAAGACAGGGTTTCTCTGTGTAGCTTTGGAGCCTGTCCTGGGTCTTGCTCTGTAGACCAGGCTGGCCTCGAACTCACAGAGATCCGCCTGGCTTTGCCTCCCGAGTGCTGGGATTAAATGCGTGTGCCACCACTGCCTGGCTCAGTTTTTTGTTTTGTTTTGTTGTTTTGTTTTTTTCTGCTGAATTTGCTGGGCCCAAGCCCTGGAAAAGGTCCACTCACTGGGAAGCCAGTGTCACTTTCTCCTCTCTGCCTCAATGGGCCAACTCAACCCCAGAGGCAGGAAGCAGGGCAGGGAAGAGAAGGGGCACTGGAAGAAAAGGGTGTGGCTGCCCACGGCTGCTGCTTCATCAGAAAGTGTAAATCGAACCAGAAAGCGGTGCAGGCAGGGGTGAACAGCAGAAGTGGGGAGGGAAGGAGTTTGTGGGGCAGTCACTCTGCAGGCACTAGAGTGACACACGGGGTCCCTGTCTCCTGGGCCGCCCTGCTGAACCCTCAGACTGTTTTAGAGCCCAAATGCAGAGGTCTCCCTGAAGGGCTGAGACTTCATTTCACATCTCTGTATGGGTGCTGTTGTCTGGAGGACTGAACAATTGATTCGCACATTGGTCCCCAACCTCGTGTCTGCTGGAATCCCCTGCAGCCTCACAAAACCCCCCGCTGCCTGGAGCCACCCCACTGGGCTAGAGCCCAGGGGCTGACAATGTCCACCTTGCAGAGAGAGCTTCTGGGTCCTTAATCCTCCCCCATCTAGCTGGGGCGTGACATATCCTGGCATCGACCTCTCTGTCATTGATGGGGGGGCTTCTGAAAGTCCCAAACCTAGACCCTGGGGGCCTGATGAGGTTGGAAGGCATTATCCAAGCCTGTCGAATCTAAGCACGATGGTTAATATTGATTGTCAACTTAACAGGATCTCAGATCACCTAGGAGACAAATCTGTGTTAATTGAGAAGGGAAGAGCCACCCTGAATGTGGGTGGCTCCATTCCTTGAGCTGGGGTAGCACTCGGAATAAAAAGCAGAAAGTGAGCTGAACCCCAGCATCCGTCTCTCTCTCCCTCCTGACTGTGGGACGCATCACGACAAGTGGCCTCTAACTCCTGTAGCCACGACTGCCCCACGACAACAAACTGTGCTCTCAAACCATGAGCCAGAACAAACACTCATTTCCTTCGGCCACTCTCGTCAGCCACTGTCACAGAGACAGTTCAGTGCACCAAGCCACGGAACAGTTCTACCCCATCCCAGCCAACTCCTCCACAGCTTCCCATGGCTACAGGTGAACCTCTAAGAATTAGGCTTCCTGACTTAGAAAAACAGAGCAAACTACACAGTGGGAACTGTGGGCCTGGCAGGGTGGAGATTGGTCACTGCAGTCCAGGGCAGGTCACTGGGCACTTGTAGACAAGGTCAGTCAGGACCAGGTGCCACCCATGGACTTGAGTATCACCTATGACAGAGCTGTACCTCCCAGAGGGAAGAGGCAAGGAGTAACAAGGAGTAAGGTCTTCACCCACAGACTCGATGGGCAGGGAAAGGCTTGCAAGAGGAAGGAGCCACATCCACAAGGTCCGTGACATTGATCATATATGTAAAAACATACCACCAAACCTGCTGTGGACATCGCTCTATATAAATGAAACACTGATGGCCAGTGACCAGACAGGAAGTATAGGCGGGACAAGGAGAGAGGAGAATTGGGGAAACAAGAAGAAGGAGGAGAGACACTGCAGCCACCGCCAGGATAAGCAACATGTAAAGACGCTGGTAAGCCACCAGCCACGTGGCAAGGTATAGATTTATAAAAATGGGTTAATTTAAGATATAAGAACAGTTAGCAAGAAGCCTGCCACGGCCATACAGTTTATAAGTAATATAAGCGTCTGAGTGATTATTTTATACGTGGATTGTGGGACTGCGGGGATTGGTGGAACCTGGAGAAAAGCCCTCCAGCAACAAAACCAGAGGACTCAAACTCAAAAGCCACTGAAACATTACCTGGGGTGGAGAAATGCTGTGTTTACATCACAGTCCCTTTCCTGAGCCCATAGACTTAAAGGTGACAATGTGTGTTGATGGCTAAGGCCCCCACCACATCTCGTAGTTTATCAGTTCTGCCTTGTGCGAAGCTGGCTCCAGATCCCAGAACAGGCTGGCAACCCACGTCCTTCCCTTTAGACCTGGAGAGAAGGGAGGAGCTGAGACAAGACCAGCTTCCGTGAGGACTGGGGTGGCATCCGTCTGCAGCTCTGACCTATGCCAGGCTGCATTCCCCTGGCACAAGGATGGCTCAGGGGTCCCTGTCCACCTGGCATAGGCAGCAGTGCCCACGAGCTCCCAAAAATAAGCACCCGGTACCCTGCTGTCCCTCCACCTGGCCCCAGAGCATCCCTGCCTCCTTGGGCTACAGGCTGGCTGGCTTCCCAGATGGGCAGGAGGCAGAGCTGAGCCAGTCTGGAATAGTTGCAACCAAACTTGTCCAACAGACGAGACCATGATCATCCAGGGTTTTGGTGTTCTCTGGAGCAACCATAGAGTCTCAGATCTTGGCAGTCAAAGGAGCTCAGATCCTTAAATAACTCATGGTCAAGCAGAAATGCCAGGCTGATCTGAGCCCAATACTGAGGAAAACTGCAAGGGAGCAGAGCTCCCACAGCCCCAGGGGTCCTTGGACAGCGACTACACACTCTGGCTTCTGGGGGCAGGCAGCCAAGGTGGGGTGTGCATGGGACTTACTCATCCACACACGGGCTGGTCCCCTCTTCTGGAGGCAGGTGCACAGGTGAGAGCCAGGACACATTGCCATCCTAGCCACTCTGGGGGCTCCCACAGCTTTAGACCTCCCCACTGAAACACCGTCTACATACCCTCATGGAGCTCCATGGACTGGCGTGGTGTGGTGTGTAGTGTGGAAAGAGAAGAAAAATAAGTAAATAAAAACTTTCTGAATATACAGTTTCCCAGAAAGACAGAGGCACATGGGGGCCCTCTGCAGTAAAGTCTCTGGAGTGTAGATCATTCCAGAACCCTGCATTCCTCTGAATTCTTGTGTCCTTGGGCCAAGCACGTAGGGCCAGTTCCACGGACTTTAGCCTCTATGGTCATTTTCCCTTTGAGCTTCAGTAGGCTGGAGTCACACTCTACTCCAGACCCAGCCTTCAGCCCCCAGTGTCTCAGGCTGGGTGGGTGTCCCCATGTCTCCTTTACACCCCTCCATTTCCCTTCATCTTCTTTTGCGAACCAGCCTGTCCTCCACACTGATGCCTGGCCTTGGCATCTGCAGCTACTTTTCCCTTCATGGGTTAAGCTGATTCTATCTGTGTGGCCTTGGATTCTGCCAAGGGGAGAGTGGAGGGGTCCAGGACAGCCAGGAGCACCAATCCCTGCTTAAAAAGGGAGAAGCAGGCAGGCAGTCCTGGGCCAGACCCCCATGGAACTGATCACAGAGGGGACGCACTGAGCTGGGCTCAGTCCTCTTTGCTCTACATAGCTCACAGCTCTAATTCCTCCCAGCCCAGCCCAAGAGCCAGCTTCGAACCCCAGCCTCCCCAGGCTACACCGTCAGGACTGACTGACACAGCATGAACGGAGCTCTTACCCCACGTATCTATCGGCTCGCACCTCTTGTAAACACTCTGTACTACTTCACAGGTCTTCCCACAAAGAGGCAGGCTCTATTTTCTCATCCCTGGTGTCAGGGCCACTTCCAAAGTCATAGCTTTGACACACATGGCTTCCTTCTGCTTTGTGTCTGGGGACCCAGCCACTGAGCCATGAACAAGCCTGAGTTAACCTGCTAGAGAAAAAGCCACATAAAGCCAATACCTGCTGTCCAGTCCAGCCAGCCTCTGCCCACCCACCAACTGACCACAGGTCCATGAGGAAGCCCAGCTGAGGTCCATGGAACACCACCCAGGTCAGCAGAAGTACCTGGCAGATCTAAAGACTCACAAGCAGAAATGAACTGCCATCACAACTTAAGGAGTTTTGGGCTTGCTTGTTATATAGCAGTAGCTAACTGGTACACCCTCTCCCACAAAGCCTGGAGACCTGAAATATCATCCTGCTCATAACACTAGCAAAATCCCATGGTGATATGTGGCGAACTTATTCTCTAGGGTTTATAATTGAGTTACTTGGTGAGGTCTTTGGTTTAATTTTTTTTTCTTTTAACATATTTTCAATCAGAAAGGGCTGATGCAGTTCAGAGCGCTCCTGCTGAGTTCTCAGAAGCATCCATCCCTGGCTTCCTCCAGAGAGGCTCGTCTCGTCTGTCGGAGGCCGTGTCCTCATGTAGCTTTTCAGATGTGAAAAACGGGACGTTTTCCTTCAGCGGCAGCCGGGGAGCCTGAGTGTGGGAGAGACACGACGTGGCGGTGGCTGCCATGGCTGCGCCTTTCACGGCTTGGGCTCTGCATCTGTGCAAGGCTGGTGGTTCTTATCTGAATTCTAAGCACAAATAAACGGGACTTATTTAAAAATAACTGGGAAAATTCCATGCTGGAAGGGAGGGGAAAAAAAACCTTCACTGCAGCAGATGCAGAAACAGAACAAAATCGTTCTAGACAAGCACAGGAGTGGTCCCACCCCAAAACTCCCAAGGTGGGAATCACTGGTGCCTGAAGGCAAAAAGGTGAATGCAGAGACTCAGAACCCACAGCCCTCAGATCATCCTCTCTCCAGGACAAGAACAAGATAGGAGCCCAGCTGGCAAGCAGCTGGCACCAGTGCCCGGCCCCATGGAGCTATTCAGGGCCTCGTGTTCTGGTAAGGCACCCAGGGCCAGCGTGCTCCATAGGAAACTCCAGGAAACCACAGAAAAGTAAGACTACACTCCAGTCCATGGCAGCCTGATCCTGGCTGTGTCCAAGCAGCTGGAGCTCTCTTCAAGAGGAACAGGGAGACAGAGGGTACTCCCGCTTCCTCAAGTGAAGTCCAGACCTTCTGTTGTAATGACCAAGACAGTTCTGCTCTGGAGAGAGTAGGATCTCTTTGACCACTATAGAGGCTACCTAGCAATGCCCCCTGTCCCAGGACTGTGGAAGTCACCCAGTTGAGCAAGGTCCCCTACCCTGGAGCAGAGGCCCATTCAAAGCTTCCCCTACACACATTGACAGCTGAGGGAGTCACAGGACCCTCTTCGGGTCCATGTGCAGGCCAGGGGAGACTTGTGAGAAGACAGAAAGGATCCCTGGGAGGGATGCAGCAAACTCACTCATGGGAGTGGAAACATTGATTCATGTATGGGTCTTGATTCATGTGTGGGAGTTCCTAGGTAGGAGGTGGCCTTGGGCTAGGGACCACCCAAACCCAGCTCTTGAGCTCATGGTAAGGTTCATAAACAAATGATTTTGAACCTTACCATGGGCGACATTGTCACCAGGCTACAGAGCTCCTGAGGGCACCCTTGGCCTCAAATCCTTCTTAGACAAGTTGGAACCAAACTTGTCCTTGCCTCAGCCAGAAAAAAAAATAATAATAAAATCATCGTCCCTTATGTGCAGTTTCCCTTCCTGTGGTTTGAGTCACCCAGGCCAATGATGGCTCAACACTATTGAATGGAAAATTCCAGAAATAAGCAAGTACTAACTATTCAGTAGTGTGCCACCTTAGTACTGAAGAGATGGCATGCTATCCCAGCCAGTCCTGGACTCCTTCCTACGTCCAGAGTACCTGCTCTGTGTGTGCTGCACGCATGGTACTTCCCAGTCAGCTAGGCTGTGAGCCGATGTGTGTTGGCATGGTAATTACTTTACTTCCTCAAGACCTCAAAGCAGGGAAGGGAGATGGCTCGGCTGGTAACAGGCGTGCACAGGAACGTGAGGACCTGAGTTTGATCCTGATCACCCATGTAAAAAGCTCAGCCTGGTGGCACACACTTGTAATCCCAGCACTGGGGAGGCAGAAACATAGAGAGCCCTTGGATGTGTGGGCCAACCAGTTCATCCCCCTGAATTCAGGTTCAGTGGGAGACCTGTCTCAACAACAGATGGGTGATTTCTGAGGAGTGGTACCTGAGGCTGCAGGCCCCCAAACACACACACACACACACACACACACACACACACACACACACACATGCATACATGCATACACACACACATGCACACACACATACACACACACATGCACACATGCATACACACACACAGAGCATAAACACACACACACACACACACACACACACACACACACACACATACATACACACATATGCACACACCCCAAAGCACAAGAGTAGAGATGCCAGCAACTGGTTATGATGATTGTCATAATTTTGCTTTTGTATGACATTATTCTCTGGCTGTCCCTCACTGATGAGTCAGACTGAAAGCCAGGTCTAGTAGTGCACACCTGTGACCCCACCTGTGACCCCACCTGTGACCCCAGCATTTAGGGGATGGGGACAGGAGGATTAGCATTTGGTTACATAGAGAGTTTGATGCCAGCCTGGGCTTGGAACCTCAGGCTAAGCCTCATCTGCCGCCACTTTGACCTGAGCTTCAACCCGTGGCCAGCAGCCAGCACCATGGACCATGGGCTTCACACAGAGCAGCTTCTCTGAGTACTGGAGGCCCGTGTCTGGGTGCCGAGGCTCACTCCACAGGGCTCACTCCTTCTGCCAATCAGAGAAGCTGCTCCCAGGACTGGCCACGGTCCTTAAACAGGCTTTGGCTGATGGCCAGCTCCCTTCCCCCTCTGTATCTCCACATCCCCAAGCCCCCTTTTGATAAGGACACATCCCATCAACAGCCTCTTTGGCCTTAGTCACCTCCAAATAAGGTCACATTCAGAGGAACTGGGCCTAGGGCTTTGGGGACACTTCGGCCACCTCCACCCTCCCCATCCCAGTGTTCAGTCACTTCCAGGGAAACCGTGGAAAGGAGCTGCCCTCCCTCACATCCCTACACTGTCTCCTTCTCCCTGCCTCCCCCACCCCTCCCCCTCCCCACTCCACCCAAGCCTCTGTCCATCCAGGTCAGGGTGAGGGAGGAGGAAGAGGAGGAGGGGGGGAGAACAGGGAAGAAGAGGAGGAAAAGGAAGAAGGGAGAGGGAGGGGAGAGAAAAGGAGGCGGGAACCACAGGGACAAGGAGAGCAGGGCACACAGTTCCCGAAAGAGTGAAGGGCCAGGGCCGTGGGACACCAAGGAGGAAGTGTGGGTTTGAAGGTGCTTTCTGGTCACTTCAATTTGTCTTGCCTTGACCCCTTCCCCAAAGTCACATCTACCCCTAGTCCTCTGGACAAAGGCCTACAGAAGAGGGGCCGGAACAGACACACTCAGGCTCAGCAGTTGGAATGGGTGGTACACATTTAAAAACAGTGCTAGGTTGAGAGGGGAGCTGAGCTGCCCTCTGGGGGGCCGCAGGAGCCTGGGGGATTGTGAGAACGGCTGTTTGTTCAGGAGGCAAATGAATCTCTGTGACAAACTTACTCTTCACATACACACAAATAAGCTTCCAAACTCAGTCACCGCCAAGCTTGGGACTGGACTGCCCTCCCAGCACCTCAGCTGGAAAAGCACAGCCATGCCTGACAGACAGCTATGGTCCAGAGTTGTCCACCTCACGGGACCTCCCTGCTAGGGCGGCACAGAAGACCATTCCTTCAGGAAAGGAGGCTAGAGGTCAAGGATCCTGGTGAAGGTCACCCCTGAGGAGTCACACTGCAGGTACAGAGCGGTCCACCTGTCTCAGCAGATGCTCTGTGCCTGCTCCTCAGAGTCCACTGATCCTTTCTAACCAGAAGGGACATAAAACACCAGGAACATTGGCACAGCCCTGGAGAAAACTTCTCTCTGTAGACCAGCTCTGTCAGAGAGAAGGATGTCAGAGACAGCGGAGTACCCGTCCCCCAAATCTCAAGGCCATCTTTTAAAAGCTTCTGGGAGCTCAAGACTGTGACTGCTTGCTGGACCTAGCTAGGCATCCACCCTTCTACAGCACAAACAGTCGGTGGGCAGCTTGCCGTGCCCCGACCTTTCCCTCATGGAGATATATCCCTTCTGATACCTAGGATGGCATCCTTCAGTGTCTGTCATGCTGCTGGGGCCTGAGGAACAGGGGATTGTCCTCCGTCTTTCTTGTTCCAGAAGCAAGCCACCCAGGAAAGGTCCCCTGTGAGTGAAGATTTGGGAGACACTGTGGGCTGGACATCCAGTGACACAGGCCCCCAGAAGCTCAAGGACCAAGACATTGGAAGTCACTGCTGGAGTGAGCCCATCTGCTCAGGGGCTTCCTCTGGCTTGCCTCTGAGTATCACAACCAATCTGTCACTGCAGAACTCTTGAGAACAGAAACACACCGGCAGGACAGTCCTGCACTGGGCACAAGAGCTGTCTGAGGATGCTGTTGTCTAGTCTACCAAGAACTCACCCGGAGTACAGAAAACCAGACAATTGCGGTGAGGTCACATGGAGGAAAGCAGGTGGCTGTCCTATGCCGCCATCTTTGTCCACGCCTTCCTTTCTGTTTCCCGCTAAGGAATGCCCAGAGAAAAGCAGGCAAGGCTATGGCACATCCAGAATGTTCTCACAATTAGGAACCTTAGATGGGATCAAGCAAACCACGTGTCTGCCCTCACTTCCTCCCACGCCACCTTTTCCTGACTCCCACCTCTTCGTCACACTCCTGGTCCCATAGCCCCCTCCTCACTCTGAGAGTCCCACTCCCAGCCTGCTCTGCAGCACCCACTGCCTGCCGAGATGTGGGACAAGTGGAGAGGTGGTCAGATGACAGACCCTAGTCCGTGGGGGTAGCCCCCAGATGCAGCTCACTTGGACTGCTGCAGTGGCTGTCGGGGAACAGAGGTGTGTGGGCAGTGCTCAGGAGGAAAGCACAGGTTCTGAGCCAGGGACACTGGAGGACCTCATGTGTTGACAGTGCCCCTGGGCAGGCCCCACATGGCCTGGGCCAGCTACTGCTGCCCTGCTCCTGGATTAACCAGACTACCATGGTCTGCCCTGCTCCTCAGCTCGCTTTCGGCTCCTCTGTTCACACTACGTCTCCATTGTTTCCGAACACCGCTTCACGTGTGCGTGTTCGCACATGCGTGTCAAGTTTTATTCCAATCCTTAAATGAGGTCTTGGCTGAGAATCTCCGATTCCCCGGTGGCCTCAATCTTGCAAAGATTGCTTTTTTAACGCTGTTAGGCCTTAATTCTAACAGGCCTCCTCTCCATTACGGAACCGGGTCACTTTGCCCTGACATGGCCAGAAAAATCTCCCATCTAGAGAGGAGACAAGGGCTGGGAGGGAAGGCGCGGGAGCTGGGAAAGCCGGGCTTGGAATCCTCCCTTAATTCGATGAAATTCTAGAATGATCTAATTTCTGGGAGCGAGTGCTGGCCTGATTGCTGCGGATAACTTCACGATGTGATTCAGTCTCCGGCAAACACTCGCTTTCTTTTTTGTGTCTGGATTTTCAAGTGACAGGATGGAGAAGCAGGCTCACAGTCTCTCCCGCCACACCTGGCTCAAGTTCAGGTCCTGGACGTGAACAGAAGGTCATCTGTCCTGGCCCGGCGCCTGTCCCCCATGGCAGGTCCGGTCTTGAGGGCCAGGAGAGGAAATTGAGAGAAGACAACAACAGTGAGATCCAGAACAGAAACAAGCTCCCCTAAGAACCCTAGACTCTGAGACAGAGCACCTCAGAATCCATCCATCAACCCTCCTCCTTAGTCATCGGTTTTGAGGTTCAAGGGGACAGAACGGGAGTTTGTGGGGGAGGAAAATGGCCCTATCTCTGTTGACATTCCCAGGACCAACGCCACACACACACACACACACACACACACACACACACACACACACACACACACATCCCTGCACCACGAAACACTTAGTATATGCCAGAGAGGTTGGGGGTCACGGCCCTCTGTGCATCGCTTGTTGCCAGGAATAGGAGGGACCGTGGAGCCTAAGCACTGAGACAATGGCAGAACCTCCTGGAGAGACAGCATAGCCATAAAACCTTGCCTCAAACACATGAGGACCAGAGTTTAAGCCCCATATCCATGCAAAAAGCCAGACATGATGGCATGTACCTGTAATCCCAGAACTGGGGAGGTAGAGACAGGAGGGTCCTTGGCATTTGATAACCAACCAATCTAGTCTGATTGGTGAGCCCAGGGCTAATGAGAAATGCTATATCAAAGGATGTAGATGGTATTCATGAGAATGACTCCAAAGGTCACCCTCTGACCTCCACGTGCATGAGCACACGTGTACACACATATGCACAAACACCCCCCCCACACACACACACACATATTTTTAAAACTGTGAGAGTAAAACTGTAAAGACTAAAGGAAGAAATGTAGAAACAAAACCTCCATTCCAGAAGATCCTGAATAAAGCTGTAGAGAGGACATGATGTAGACAGCGGAGACAAGCAAAGGCTTGGAGACACAGTCCTCACACTCAGGAAGCAGCCGGGTCCTGGGAAGGACAGAGGGGGAAACAGCCTGTGGGGCCCGAGTTCGGCATTCGCTGGGCGTGCCTTGGTCTTGGTGCTAACCAGTCCTTTGCTGTAGGCAACCTAACAAGTGTGTGTGTGTGTGTGTGTGTGTGTGTGTGTGTGTGTGTGTGTGTGCTGAACCTCGGCGCTACTGCTCAAGGGGTACCACGAGGGTCTTGCTCCTGTCTCAGAGCCTGTGAGACCTGAAGGGCCTTTCAGGAGGGCAGTGTGACAAGAGTCAGTGTTTTAAATATAAAAATGCAAATGGGTGTGGTATCCAGTGTCAGGGTTTTAGTCAACAAAGGTCATGCTTCAAGCTTCCTACCAAGGAACAGAGTGTCCAGTCTAGTTCCAACGTCCAGAGGCCAGAGGGGCAGGCAGCGCCAGGCCTTCCTGGGAGATATGAGGAAGGTCTCCCCACTGCCATCCTCAGCCCACCCTGAAAGCCTGCAGACCCACACTAACACCCCAGGGTTTCCATATGCCAGTCCTTCTAACTGTTGATGCTCTGTGGGTTCCACACACTGCCGGAGGGTTTTGCTCTGTGTCTGAAGAGGACCTCAGACTGTATAACATCAGCACGTGCACTGGCCAAGGTTGAGTCACCAGAGCCTTGGCAAAGGACACACCCCCAAGACCTGCTGGCAATGATACTGCCCAGCCCTTCAGAAGAACAACCCCCACTGTTCCCTGGAGCATCTGCATGGAAGATAGGAACGCCCCTCTCCCCAAAAAGATAAATAGGACAGCCCAGTGCAGCAATCAAGAGGCAAATTCAACTAGGCCATGAGCATCAAACACCAAGACACATCCCACAGCAGACCCCACCCTGCAGGCCTGCAGATCTTTTCCCTAACCTAGGCTACAAGCGCTCCTGAACCTGCTCACTTGGTAACTGTGTGAAGCATCTACTGTGTGCAGGGCACTGAAGAACCCAAATACAAGATGAAAATGGGGTCACATACATTAAGCCAAGGTCTGAATGTTAAAGCATGGAGACTATGGAGTCTTCCCTTTTATAGACGTCCTTCCCCACCCATCCACAGAAGCTGCACAAAGCCTGCTGTGTGGGTAAGGCCAGCATTCTGCCATGCTTTGAACCCCACCCTATGATGGACATTAGCAGCGGGGGCATTATATGAGACAGTGTGCCAACCAGACAGTGAAGGAATGTGCTGGCCCCTCACTGCACGTGGGCTATGGGTCCCAGAAATATTTGCAGAGGGAGTGCAAGGTTGCAGATCCTGTCCTGTGGGCAGTCGCATCTTGAATGCTGCAAAAAACATAATCATGAAGACCAACCTGGTAATGGAGACATCCGCAGCACACGCACAGGCTAAATATAAATAGTATTGATTTGTCTGCCATCTTGAATTAGCCATTCTACTCCTGTACTCCATCAGCATCAATAATCATGAGCCGACTCCCCAATGAAGGGATTGCTATAGTCAGCCCCAGTGGCGTGCACCTAGAAGAATCTCTGGATAGCTTCCAGAACACTCTCAGCATCATCTTGAGCCATCTAGAACCCTCTCTAGAGCCACCAAGAACCCTCCTGAGCACTGCTCCCTCTACTCTCCTCCATCTGCTCCTCACTCTAAACTCAGTAAAGAAAGCCGGCTCACAGCAGACCTGATAGGTCCTCCTCTTTGCAAGTGTTCTGCTGTTTGGAAGTTCACCTTGACTCCCGGGTGATTTATTCACCCACTCCCAAGTTCACGTCCAGGGATGACAAGAAGGAAGCTGATAGGGCTGGCTGCACCTGCAGGGCACCACTTTGACACTTCTGACGCTATGGGTAGACTTGAGACCCATTTCCTCTCCATGTAGATCAGCAGGCACCATGTCCCTATGGTGGCTCCTTCTCCAGGCCCCATGCCTCTGACCAGAAGCCTGTAGTGACTGTAGCACCAGGCTGGGGTCTAGGTCTCATATCTCCTCCTACACCAGCAGATCCCATGAGCCACTAGAGATGGGAAGACCAGGGACTAGACATCCCACAGGGCCACTTGCCAGAGAGCTGGGCAGGACAGTTCAAAGGCCACATATGGCCCCCATCCAGCCCTCAGAATCCCACTATGACTGACTGGAGACCTTTGAGGGCTCTGGGGAAAGCAAGTCTCCGCTGTGGCTCCTGCCTGCTGCTTGCTAACAAGCTGAAGGGACAGGTGCACAAACACCCACCCAATCTGTCACCTTCCATTTTTCCTCACCAGCGCTGAATTCAGATCCCAGAAAAGAGTGCTGAGGACAGTCACCCATAAGGAAGGCCCTATGTGTCCTTCCTGCAGATGTCCTACATGGCTACTGGCCTGTGAGCAGCCACAGCTCACATATGGCCTTCCTGTACCCAGTATCATGCAGGAATCAGACCTTCTCACTGCATTTGTCATTTATTTAGCCTAATGAGCAGTTCGCAGGATGCTCCAGGAGAGACACACAAGTCAGCTTGGGCCTCAGTCTCCCACCTGCCAGCCACAGCACGTATGCAACCCAACTGTTTCCTCGAGAAAGTACTGCCTGATGTCGTGGGTGTGCACATTTGCCGAAATGGCAGCATCGGAGTGTGCGTTCACTGCCTGGCCTGCTGCTGAAGTGTCCCTGCTGAAGAAAAGCAAGCCCGGCCCAAGTGGAAACCTGAGCATGAGGGATAGGTGAGGGCTGGCCATCCAGCCCAAGAGAGAGTTACAGTCTTCTGCAGACTTGGGGACAGCTGTCAGTGCCTGGCCAGGCTCAGGGGACAGAAACAAGAGCCGCAACCCAAACTCCTGCAGTCCCCATGCCATTGTGTGGCCTCAGAGTTCAGCATCAGTCCACGAGGAGGGATGGGACGCAATAGTGGTGGGGTGGGGAAGGAAGACTAGAAAGTGCTTTACACAGGAACCCAGGTAAGGCCCTCATTTGTCACCCAAGTCCTCCCACCTGGAATGTTCCCACTGGTTCCAGCTGGGGCACTCACTATCATACCATCCTGCTGAGTGCCCCATGC
This sequence comes from Peromyscus leucopus, assembly GCF_004664715.2. NCBI lineage: Eukaryota > Metazoa > Chordata > Mammalia > Rodentia > Cricetidae > Peromyscus > Peromyscus leucopus. The sequence continues at coordinate 103,355,467 of NC_051086.1, forward strand.
AAGCTGGAGAGAAAGTCAGCCTCACCCTGCAGTCAATAGAAAGCATACTACTCCATCTCCTTGAAGCTCCTGATCCCCAGTCCAAAATGGCCAGCCACTCATCCCTACAGGAGAGAGGGGCACCCATAACCCACAACATGGCACACAGGTGAGTACTACCTGTAGCTGGCCTCTTCTCCATGTGGCTGACCACATAGGTATTATGTGTGGTTTGTGTGATGTAGGTATATACGATCATATACATATATAGATGATGACATAATAACGCCTGGGCTCCCCACTGAGCCTCAGCAGACAGCATAACAAGGTCTCATGCAGGAAGAAGCCATCCCAAAGGGGTCCTGGTTGGCCTCCTGTCCCGCCTAAGCCTCTCTGGGTTTGCTTTCCTTCTCCACCCACCTCCCCTCAGAAGGCCTTGTCAGGGAGCACCGCCTCAGCAGGCTGCATGGCGGGTCGGCTGGAAGGAGCCAACAGGTGTGGGGCGCCTCGGGCACTGCTGCCCGGGCAGGTATAACGGGCACAAGTGAGCTCCGGGGAACAAAGCCAACACAGACAGCCGCACACAGGCACGTCTCCGCCTTGTTAAGGACCTTAACTTAGCTCTCCTGGCTATAATTATTTTAGCGTGGGAGAACAGTTCTGTCTCCAGCATCTCAGAAGCACGATACCAGAACCTCACACTCTGTGGTCCTGGAAAATCCCCATTCTCTAGTTCCTTCCCTCCGCACAAGAGCTCCGCAGGAATGGGCGAAGGAGGCCTGGATGAAGGGCTTAATTCCTCCCCGATGGCGTCCCTCAGAACAAGAGAGACCCAGGCACCGCACAGGCCTTGGAAGTAACCATGGCAACCAGGGGGAGTTTAAAACAATAAGTTTGTTGAGTTTAGGGTTATTCTGTGCTTGGGTGGCTTGAGTGCTAGCCTTCTTTAAGAAAACAGAGCCCGGAATAACACTTCAGGAGCGCTGTGGGCACAGTGTCCAAGGAACTGGCTCTGGTTACCTTCAGCAGCATCTCACCTCGGCCCCAGACACTCAATCCCCAGCCCCACATATCACATACATGCGTGAGTACGTGTGTACATGCGTGAGTACGTGTGTACATGCGTGTGTACACACACACACACACACACACACACACACACACACACACACGACCCAAAATAAAAGCAAACCAACAGCAACAATAAACCACATACTACTGGGATGAGGACAGGACTCAGTTGAGAGAGTGACCAAGCCTTGGGTTCAGTACTTAGCGACACACCAACTAGGTTTGGTGGCACATGCTTGTAATGCTAGGACTTGGAAGGTAGAATTAGGAGGACCGGAAGTTCAAGGTCATCCTCAGCTACAACTCCTGTTGGAGAGCAGCCTGGTATATCAAACTGTAAATGTGCGTGCGTGCGTGCGTTCGTGCGTGCGTGCGTGCGTGCGTGCGTGCGTGTGTGTGTGTGTGTGTGTGTGTGTGTGTATACACATACATATATATTCAAGAGGGCACTAGAAGGGTCCAGGTGAGCTCAGTGGAGGTAAATGCAAGCCTCTGTCCCAGGACTACCCTTCTTTGAGTAGGGGACAAAGGTAAAGATCTACATGTTGAAGGGCCACCTCCTGCCTGTGGACGGCTACATTTCACAAGCACACATCCATGCAAGCATGCACACACCATCAGTCACCAAGAGGGACTGCTGCAGCAGGCACACTGGAGTGCGACCTCTTGGTGGCTGCGGTGGCCTTGGCACAACAGTGGCAGGGCCCGGCCCTGTCTGCATCCCGCACGCTGAGTTATTCCACACTGACTCTGGGGGAGAGAAGAGCCTGTGTCATGGCTGCTTCGGCGGCCAAGACCGGGGCTGTGAAAAGGGGAAGAATTTCTTTTAAAGGAAGAAAAATCCTAAATGGCCCTTTCAGCCTTTCGGCGCACATAATTGTAGTATCCGAGTTAATGAAAGGCCTGGCCTGCTGGCTGGCTGAATAACCACTAATGCCACGGCTCAGGCCTCACAGGGAGCAGCTCCATCTCCGTGTGGAAATCAGACCACAGTGGGGCGGCGGGAGGGGCGGAGAAGGAGGAGGGAAACACGCGAAATAAAGAGCGCTTCCAGGAATGACAAGTCTCCCACGCGGGATCATATCGGCAATTAGCCGGTGGGAGGCCTGCGGAGCGCTGGCATCTCCTCACCACAAAGACAAAGTTTCCTTGAGGAACCTGCCAGCATCTTCAAGCTACTGAAATAACACAGAGAACGAACGAAGAAGAATGTCTGTGGGGTCTGGCTGCTGCTTAGAAGTCCGGCGCCTGGCAGCGTTGCAGAGGGGCGTGAGGTCAGTCACGCAGAGAGGTCGACAGAGTCCAAGAAATGAGGGTACAAATATACTCCTGACATGATGTATGTGCATGTGAGGGCAGGGACACACAGGTGCTCATAAACATGCACATATGCAATGCACTCACCACTCAGGATGCATGTCCTCACCTCTGTACACACGTGCATGCGTGTGCCTTTGTACACCTAGCTGTGCACATGCACCCTGGTGTTGTGGCTTTCACGTTGGCCAAATGCAGAGAATAAACACATTGTAGAAGGTGATACTGGGAATTTCCCCCTTAGTCCTCCAGTGTGAACCACATTAGTAAGAAGACACAGGGTCTCCAGGCCTCAGAGCACGTCAGCCTCCCACAGTCTCTTCTGGAATCTTCCACCCCGTGCCGAAGGATCCTGCTTAAAGGCCCCAGGAAGTGGCCTGGCACGCTGTCTAAGTGGAGGTGACTGATTTATTCCACCCATCCTGCCTCTTAACAACCCGCTCTCCTCCAAGCCTGCACAGCTTTAATTGTCCATCAGGCAGGGCAGGGAGGGACCGTAAATCTTTCGTCCTGGCTGCTTGACCTCCAACAGCTACCCCCTCACCAGATTCCACCTGGATAGCTGACTTGGAAGGACAGAGAAGGAAATGGGGACCAGGCATCAGAGGAGAAAGTGACGGCGGGGGCAGGGGGGGGCAGTTTGTGGTCACAGACATGGAGGAGATTTAAGGCTGCACTCAGCTGCTGTGACCCGAAGGCACTGCAGGTCAGGACCTCTGCTCCGAGGGTGCTGACTGGATATGGCTGGTGCAGTGCCCTTTGAATACTCCAGGAAGGAACACTGGACCCTAAGGCATCCCAGAGTTCCCTTGGCTAGCTGTAAAGCTGAACAGCCCAGAAGGGAAATCCTGGCAAAGGAGGTTTTTCTGAAGTCTTCACGGTGGGTTGAGACCGGACAGTGACCCAAGGACGTCTCAGGTGTGCCTGGAGATAGATGCACCCAGAAGCTCAGCCACAGTGCCTGAAGCACGCCTCCCTCACCGGAACAGCCCAGACATCTTCTGTAATTCCAGTATACATTATGTGTCTCAAAGTGGTGAGCAGTTTGGATGATTACCCAGACTCCTTCTCACCTTCATTTTCTACCACTCATTTAGTTTATGGGAAGCCATCCTTGGGGCCTGCGGTTTTTTCCAAGGCAGGCCTTGTACATCTTCTTCATAGGATTTGAGGGAAACATACCAAGAAGAGGAGAAATTAGTGCCCAGGAAGACAGGCAGGTTGATGACTCCTGAGAAAGGATGAGTCTGTGAAGGATCGGCACCTTTGACATACAAAATCTGATCCCACGGTCTAGTCCTGTCTGTCCTGTGCAAATCTCTGTTTCAAAGTGGACATTCAGCCTAAGGGCTGGTACCCCGGCAACATCATCTGCTGCTGAAGCAGATGAGGCAGGAAGACCACCACAAAGATGTAACTAGACAGACATTCTAATTTAAGGCAAGCTAGTCTGGCGTCCCTGCCGGGGGATGGTGCACAGTCAAAGCATGCAGTTTTGTTTGTTTGCTTGTTTTTCGAAAGAGGGTTTTATGGTAATGTTTTGTTTGGGCTCTAACAAATAAAGCTTGCCTGGAGATCAGAGTGCAGAGCTGGCCACTAGAGGACAGACAGTGGTGGCACACACCTTTAATCCCAGCACTTGGAAGAAGGAAACAGGAAGTGATATGGCTGGGCGGAGAGAGGAAGTGATAAGCCGGGGTGGAGACAGGAGCTCCGCCCTTTCAGTCTGAGAATTCCTAGAGGTAAGAAGTCTTTCTAGTGGCTGGCTGCTCTGCTTCTCTGATCTTTCAGCTTTCACCCCAATAACTGACTCCCAGTTTTTATTATTAAGACCAATTAAAATTTGCGCTATAGGGTTTCTCTGTGTAACCACCCTGGCTATCCTAGAACTCACCCTGTAGACCAGGCTGGCCTCAAACTCATAAAGATTCGCCTGGCTCTGCCTCTCAAGTGCTGGGATTGAAGGCGTGCGCCGCCGCCGCCGCCGCCGCCCAGCTAAGAACATAGATTCTATGTTTGTTCTTCTTTATTTTTTTTTAAATTTTACTTGTGTATCTGTGCACTTGTATGAGTATTTGCAGCCCGAAGGACAACTTCAGGTGTCTGCCTCTGCGATGCTGCCCACCTCCTTTGAAAGAGGGTCTCTCACTGGCCTGGAGTTCACCAGTTAGGCTGGAATGACTGCTTAGTAAGCCCCCACAGTCCTCCTGTCTCCACCTCCCCATCACTGGGATTCCAACTCCCTGACGCCACGCCCAGCTTCCTCATGCATTCTGGGGTCTGAACTCAGATCCTCAGGCTTGCACAGCGCCTTACCAGCCGAGTCGTCTCTCGTGTCCTAGGACAGGATGCATAGTGAGAAAGAAAAACGTACACTCTGGCGGACCGCCCTCTGATGGTCTCTCAGACTCCATAACCAGTGCTTTACGGATCAAGGAAAGAACAGTACCCCATCACAGACACCCTCCAGCTTTTGTCCCTATGTTTTGGGCACCACTGAAGGCATGCAGCTGTCTCGGTATCAAGTGAGCTGCCTCGTGGGCTGTCAAGGAGTGTTGATTACAATATGACGCCGCTGACAACCATAATTCTCACCTTAAGCTCCTCTGGCACCTCTCTTTTTTGCTAAGATTCCACAGTACTTGACTAATGTACCTTCGGATAGCACTGCCTTGAGGCCCCATTACAAGCCTTTAGAGAAAGTGCAGGGAGGAAGGCTAGAGATCCCGTGCCCACCCGCGGTGCGCCAGCAGCCTGTGCAGGCAGCCCGGTGGGCCTGGTTCCCTCTCGCCTGTCCCTGCATTAGCCGCTGCCCCCCCAGCTGAGCTTAATGGCATCTCCTCAGTCGATAGCTTAGAGAGGCGGGGCCGGGTCTGTTTATTTCCAATGGGTCTCTCAGACCTACGCTTTCCTTTTTCATGTGCTGAGTCCTGAGACCCCAAGAAACATCTCCATGCGGTGGGTGGGGTGAGGCGGATTCACTCATTTTATGAGAGAAAAGCCATAGCTGCAGTTCACAGGTGCAGAGGAGTCCAGGATGGTGGGGATGGTGATCAGGATCCGTCCTCCTCCACGCTGGCCATGACAGGCACCCCATCTACACAAAAAGCCAAAGCACCTACTGCCCTACCAGCTCCAGGTGTGGTTACCTTGATTCCCACTAGGATTGGGAGCATGAGGCACACCCAGAGGGCACACCACAGGCAGGAGCCTAACCCCCAGGGCACTGCGACCCCGAATGCAGTTGTCTTCAGACAGAACCTCAATCTTTGCCCAGCCACAGAGTGCTCCTGAACATGAGTTGCTAGGTTCTAACCTGGAGACACCCCCCCCCAGGCCACCACAGCTAGGAAGGGTCATCTGGCATGCCACCTCACTATAATGCTGGACAATGTCCTGTCACCTGTGAGGTCACCTGGAGCTCCCTGAAAACAGCTCATCTTGTAGCCAGGAGACAATTCTGAAGCTGTTCCCTCATCCCTGACCCTCATGTACCCTGGCACAGGCTTGCTCCTCTTCCACCTCCCCACAAGCTGATGCCTCCTACACAGAGGTCTGTACCAGGCAGGCCCTGAGCCTCAGTGGAACTCCTGGAGCTGCAGGAATTACCCTGGGTGATGTGGCCCGGAAGCCTGTGTCTCTTACAGGCTGCAGCCAAGCAGTCAGGGTCAGAAGCCAGCTCTGGCCCCAACACGGCTGTGTGGGCCATCTCCCACAGGCTCTGGGGTCTCATAAAAAGTAGTTCATGCCCACCTTTGCTTATCCCAGGGGCTGTGTTCTTTATCATTGTCTATCTAGCAGCCCCAGGTGATGGGTGCTTTTATTTTTCTTTTTCCATTTTCATGTGTGTGTGGTACTCATGAGTATGGGTGCATGCTTGCATGTGGAGGGGCACATGTGTGGGTGTGGGTAGAAGTCATGTGTGGGCTAAGGTTGATGTGAGGAGTCGTATGTGTTCTAGATCATTCTTCCATCTAATTCGCTGAGCCAGGGTCTCTCAATCAAACCCAGAGCTCATCAATATAGCTGGTCTCCGTGTAGTCAGCTTGTTCTACGGATCAGCTACCTCTGCCTTCCCAGACTGGAATTGCCATACCCACCAGAATGTCACACGGGTTCTGAGGATCTGAACCCGCGTCCTCACACTTGCACAGCCAACACTTTCCCCACCGAGCGCCATTTCCCCAAGCCAGCGGTGATTCTCTGAGCTGCCTTATCTCCCATCTCAAGGGAAGGGCTGTTAGTTAACAGAACGAAGGCCCAGACCAAGCCTTCAGGAAGCTGGGCAGCGATGGTGTGTGAGTTGGGACACTAATGGAGGCCATTAGGAGCCTGCACATCCACTGGCGTGAAAGCTCCTTCCTCGGTTTCCTCTCTCACCTTAGATCTCAAGGTGACGTGATGCGGGGAATGCACGGTGTGTGGCATCCTCCTGGGAACCATTCAGAGGTCACCCTGAGCAGCTGGAGGTGTGTGGTTCTGTAACGGAGGACTTGCCTGGAGTGTGTAAGGCCCTGGCTCCATCCCCAGCACCACAAAAAATAATACATTTTAAGTCACCCTGAGGTTTCTCTGATGGACACAAAGCGAGCAAGCCCTTCTCATGTAGCTGCAAGTATCAACAATAAAGTGGAACGGGAGGCAGGAGCCACCGGCAAGCACTTCAGTTCAGACCCTGGGGTATTACCTGGCACCCAATTCTTAAGGAGAAATTTCCAGAAAAATATATAGACTTCTTTAATGCAGTGAACAAGCCGCTTGTCTAAACTCAGTAAGAATTTTGAATTACTAAAGCTTAGTGAGAAATTGTTTATTTTTATTATTTTTAATTGTCCATATGTGTGGGGCATATGCGTGTGGATGTGGATGTCTGTGAAGCCCAGAGGTGCCTGATGTCCCTGGAGCTGGAGTTACAGGCAGTGGTGGGCCATCTATGTGGGTGCTGGGAATTGAACTCGGGTCATCTGGAAAAGCCATCCTCACTCTTAAATGCTGAGCCATCTCTCTAGCCCCAAGAAATCATTTCTAAGTGTCAATCTTGTTTCAAACAGAATCCATCTTTTTTAAAATTATTTTATTATTTTATGTATATGGATGTTTGTCCAGCACATGTTTGTGCACTACATGTATCCAGTGCCCTCAGAGGCCAGAAGAGGGCATTGGATCCCCTGGGATTGGAGATGCAAACAGTATGAGCCAACATGTAAGTGTTGGGCATTGAACTCTGGTCCTCTAAAAGATTATCCAGTGGTCTTCACCACTGCACCATCACTCCAGCCCCCTGAACCCATCGTTTTTTAACACGTGTAAAACTCATGTCTTTGGACTTCGGTACATTTTATAGAGAGCCTCATGGTGGAGACAAGCTGGCTTGTCTGTCCTCATCCTCCTCGCCACACAAGGCCAAGCACATGAACCACTGCTTTCCTGGCTCTAAGAGGTGACAATGGGGACAACTGCCATTCCTGCTATCTTCATCTTTCAGTCTCAGTCGGTTACAAAGACAGGGGGACATCAGTGAGCAGAGACATCACCCTTGGTGTCTGAACTGCTCAGAGACAGAAATCTCAATGGATCTTAGAGGTCTGCGTACAACTGTCTCGGCTGCCCAGCAGCGAAAAGCCTAACATGAGGGTACATGTTAGGTTTTGTTTGTTTAGGTGAGGGAAAATTTCAAAGCAAGCCCAGGTGCCTTGGAGAAGAAAAGGCACCCAGTGTCTACCTCTGGTATAGGAGGTCACTTTATAATCGGAACTCACTACCCCCCACCGCACCAAGGAAAACTACAGAGTAGCTGACTGGAAGTAGCGTCTGTGTGGTCGCAGGCAGTCTCTTTACCTGTAAACGGGGCTGGTTTCTAAAGGCGCTATGTGGTGGTTTCAATGAGATGTTCCCAATAGTCTTGGGCATCTGATTACTCAGTCCCTAGTTGGTGACATGTGTGTCTGAGAGTCTAATGATGCCTCTCTGCTTCCTGCTTGCACACAAGCCCTCCACTTCTTGTACCTGCCTCTATGCCTTGGCTCTATCATCATGGACCCTTAACCTTCTGGAACCATTAACTCTAAGTAAACTCATCTTTCTATAAGTTGCCTTTGTCATAGTCTTTTATCACAGCAATAGAAGAGTAACTAATAGAGACTGCAGCAGAGAGTCCTCATGACCGGCCCCCTCTGCGGGCTTCCAGGCACACCCTGGCAGTCTGCAAAGTGGCAGATCTCCTACCCCAGCAGCAGACCAGCAGCCAATGGAGACCAAATGCAGAGGACACACAGGAAGGACAGTGGCCCTCCGCCATGCTTCTGGCCCTGCGACCCTGGTGAAGTCTCTGCTGCACAATGAGCAAAGCTGTAAGTGGGTAAACACGCCTAGAAACACGCTCAGTCTCCTTCTGGTAGGAGTGTGCTCTGGTCTTAACTAATAGGATCTTGAAAAAACTGTGATTAAAACTCCTTTGCTCTCAGGCCTAGCAGGAAACTGAAGACCTCCCAGTGGGTTGGTGTAGTAAGGGGTAGCAGGAGTCTCACAGCCGAGGGAGGTGGGAGCTGGCTGTGTACCACACAAAAGTGGAGACTGGATACAAGGGAAGGTGCTGTTTTGTTGTTGTTGTTGGTTTTTCCATTTTTACTCCTAAAGAGGTTTCCATAATCCACAGCTCCTTTCCTCAGAAGTGTGTGTCGGGGAGGTGGGGGCAAACGACCCACCCTCTCTCTCTCTCTCTGCTTCTGTGCCATAGCCTCCTTGCCAAGCAATCAAGAGAGATGGCAGATGGAGGCAGGAGGGTATGGAGAGCTCGCCCCTCAGACCTGGAACCAGCAGCAGCCAGATGACATGCAGCCAGGGAAGCCAGGAGGCACAAGAGCCTTGGCCTGCAGAAACCATGCCACTCCCATGGAGCTCAGCTTCGCTTTTGAAAACACAGATATGAATACCTCATGTCTACAGACTCTGTGGACCCAAATCCCACAGGAAGGCACACTTTCAGACCCTGGCATCACTAACACCAGCTGTCAACTTGACGCCAACCTAGAGCCACTTGGAAAGAGGGAAACTCAGCTGAGGAGCTGCCCAGCTCAGCGTGACCTACAGACAAGTCTGTGGGACTTTGTCTTAATTGCTAATTGATACAGAAGTACCCAGCTCAATGTCAGCAAAGCCATCCCCGAGCATGTAGTTCTGGGCTATATAAGAAAGGTAGCTGAGCAAGCCAGAAGAAGGAGCATTCCTCCATGGTCTCTTCTTGAGTTCCTGAATGACTTCTCTCACTGATGGACTATAACCTGTAAGATGTAACAAACCCCTTCTTCAAATCTCATGTGGTCAGAGTTTTACCACAGCAATGGAGAGGCAGGCTAGAAGAGACCCCAAAAGCAAAAACGAAACTCATGGTCCTTTCCCAAGCCATGTGGCCTCCTGTTGCTGGCTGTCCCTCACAAAAGACCCTTCAGTTATGGGCCCTGGGTTGGAGACAGCCCATTCAGATTCTTCTCCCTCTAGACTCCAACCTCTGTGCAAATGCAGTATGTGTGTGTGTGTGTGTGTGTGTGTGTGTGTGTGTGCTTGAGCTGCTCCAGGCTGCCAGAGGAAACATTCTCACATGCAGTAGCAGATCTTAATACTCTTCATTATCTCAAGTCACCTTCTGAGGCATGTTTTGGTGTCAAGTGAGTGTTGGGGAAGCTGTGATAACAGAGTAATTTACTAAGAGCATTACACAGAGGAGCGTGATTATCAGGTGCATCAGAATGGGTCCCTGGGCATTCCTGTCAGAATACTGGTACTCTGACTGTGGTTCCTGGCATGGAGCAGGCCCTACTATTCACCTAGAAATCCCTTCCATCCCACCACTGACAGCTACCCTTTCACGGGTAACGCAGCTGGAAATCCCAAAAGCCTCCGATGGAAAGCACAAGGGGTTGAGAAAAGGAGACTCAAACAGAACATAGAAATTAAAAAGAGAGACCCTGCTGCCTCAGACGGCAGCTGACTTCAGAGAGGCAGCAGAAAACAAGATGTTTAGGCCGCCTGAATGTTTCATGAACCTGTGAAAATATCGGGCTGCTTCAGAAGAGAATAAGGGGTGGCAGGCAGCTAATCAAAAAGATGTTGGTACAAATGGGAGGTGTCTGTGAAGCTGGGGCCCACGCAGGCAGGAAGACCTGCAGCAGGCGAGGACTCGGAGAGAGGCGGGCTCCCCAGCAGAAACAGCTCCATGAAAGGGGGAAACTTTGGAGATGGTTTCCCCCCTTCACTTGTTTAAAAATAAAAAATTCCTCACCGTGCGTCAGCTGCGTGCCAGGCTCCATTTGTCTTTATAACAGAGTACCAGGCAGGAGTGAAGGAGATAAATAAACACAGAGAGACAACCGACCAAATCTCACAGGCTCACGGATGGACTGGGGGAGGTGAGCCTCGAGCCGCAGTCACTGAGAAATAACATTTCAATCTTGCTCCATGCCCACCGACAGGTTCACCTCCCCTCACTGCCCTGGTGATCCCCCCACTCTCTCCTCGGCACTTCTGGGTATGACAGATGCTCTGTTGGACCGAGTCTTCCTGTTTAACCCCACAGTCTATCCAGGTCCAAAAGATGCTGTTCTGCACTGTGGGGGAGGGGAGGGCAAACCAACCAGACCCTCACCCTGAAGAGCAGGGCCTCCAGCTTCTCCACAGCAAGGGAGCAGGACGCCAGCTCAGCCCCAGACATCAGCTGGCCCTTCCATCTCTTTTGAGCGGCTGCCACAAGCCAGGCACACCGGGGAAGGGTTCCAGGAGACCTCCTTGCTGTAATTACCTCTGCCATGGCCTGGATTGCCCTGACCCTGGTGGCACAGGGACTCCTCCTCTACCTTCCAAGCAGGGTGAGGACCAGCATGCCCCTGGTCTCAGAAGCCCCAGGACACAGGCAGAGGTGGCAGGAGAGTGTGGAACAGAGGCAGCTAGGCCCTGGCCCTGTCCTTGGTGCTGCCGCCCTCTGCGTGGCTGCCTGTGAGTCCGCCTTCGCTCCTGAGCCTGGTCTCTGTGGAAGGGCAGTAAATTCACCCAGCTCGGCTGCGGCTCTGCCTGAGGTCGTGGAGCCTTTGCAGGGAAGGCGAAGAAGCAGCATTGCTAGAGGCCCGATCTATAGGGACTTTCCTAGACTTTGGGCTCTTCCTATGTCTTAGGCGACCTGGTTGGGGGTGGGGTGGTACACGCAGGTGTCTCTTGGGCCCCAGGCCTCAGGGAGGACAGCACAGACTAATTGTCTCGGTTCTCTTTCATTGACCGGGATGGGTGGCCGAGCAGAGCGGTGGGAAACGACGATCTGTACCAGAAATCCTCAGTGGTTCAGTGCAAACATCCTGCGCGACCTGGCCGACCCTCCCTTCACACTCAGCTGCCTCCCTGGGAGCGTCTGATGGGGCCTGACGCGCCCCCTGCAGCTCTGCCTCAGCTCTCTAGCCTCTTGTGGGTTCCCCATCTCCCCCACTCCCGTCATCCGCGCGGGGACAGCCCAGCATTCCCAGAAGCTACAAGCCCAGCCGGGAAAGGAGGGGTTAAGCGCTGCTTCCCCGAGTGTGCAGTGCGCTCAGCTCCCACGCAGGGAGGCCTCTAGTCCCCCGGGAGGGCGGAGGCGGCAGCTCCGTCCTCCCTCCCGGCCCAGGGGAGCTCTCCGCCCCCGGGAGACGGAGGGGCTGGCTTTGAGAAGGTGCCCCCTGCCCCATGAGCCCACCCTGCAACGGCCCTGGCCGCCTAGCAGCCGCCAGCACCCCGCTTCCACCAGCAGGCGCCTTCTCTACAACTTTCTCCTTTCCAACAGTCGCTCACCTGGAGGGTCTGGTTTTAATTAGTGTAATATCCCCGTTACCAGCGGAGCCTGATTAAGACATCCGCCCTGATCCGCGATGCGCACTTAATGAGCACGTTCTGCCGTAATGTTTGTACTCCCCCCCCCCCCATTGTATTTTGCAGACCAGTAAAACCAAAGCTGGTTTCTGCTGGAAGATCTCATTACCTGAGACCCTACTCCATTAGCCCCGTACCTACTTGGGCGCTCTGGGCCCCAGGCTCCCCGGTGCGCGCCCGAGGCGTCCCTAGCCTAGCCTGCGTTTGTGACCGAAAATTAACAACCCTGCGCGCACCAAAAGGCACTTCACCTCCAGCCGGAGGAAGAAGGGACTTGCCCAGAAGAAGGAAGGATCCCTCAGTCCCTGTCCTCAGCTTCTACTGTGGGTGTCTCGCGCATCAAGAGACTACCGGCGCCACGGGCGTCCTTTTTAAAAGTGACTATTAAATAATTAGAGTGCTTCTGAGAAGCAGAATCCGAAAGGGGGAGCAGGGAGGTGGCTCTGCCATCCAGGACTCTTCTCACCTCGATGCCCCCCCCCCATACACACACCAGCCGACGTCAGTGGACTTCAGGAACAGCCAACCCACAACCTCATGTGAGACCCAGGATCCTTGGGTCAGCTCCAGCTGTCTACTGGGGTCTCAATGTCCCTCTGGTCGCCGCACCTTGCTCTGGGTACAGACTGGGTGCGGGACCTAATAGGCCAGGACACTGAGTGGGATGGGTGCCAATGGATAAGAGAGCGAAGCTTCCTCACAGAGCCCCCAAATGACCGCCCGGCCTGAAGCCAACCCCTGACGCCGCTCTCCCGAGGAGAGCCCCAGGCGAACCCCTCCGCCTTCTGGGGCCACTCGTCAGAAAGTTTGGGCTAGGGGTGGGCAGGCCACCTTAGCAAGGGTTCCCCAGCCAGGCTGTCCTAGCCCTGTAGCTGTGCTGAAGCGAGCAGCAGCCTCAGATCCATGCTCACGCCGCTGGGAAGACTCGGCCCCGCGCGCCCCCAGCTCGCGGGCTGGAGGGCCCTGCGCGCCACCCGCGCCCGCCGCTCTGTTCCACGCACGCCGGGGCGCTGCGGGCCCTGGTCCTCCCGAGGGAGCCGAGGGAGCCCTTAGCCCTCCCACAACTCCTTAGGGTCATCAGTCCCTCGGTCGGCTCTCCTCCCGCTGGACCCCAGCGGCCCTCCCTGGCCTGGGAGTGGCGAGAGTCTCACACCGCAGCGCAGCAGGGTCGCCAGCCCCGCTTCCAGCCGCGCGGGTTGGGGCCGTCTCCCAGATGCGCCCCGCGGGCCGGGATCTCCGCGCGCCACGGCTTCCCCTAGTCTGGGAGTTCCCAGAGCCGGGCATTGTGCCGCCGCCGCCGCCGCCGCCACGGCCACGCAGTGCGCGGGACTCCCCGGTGTCTCCATGGAGCCTGACCCCGGGCCTTCCCATTCACAAAATCTCCCCTCTGGTTTCCCTACTGAGCCGGGAGCCGTGACCCCAGCCCCCGCAGAACTCGGGAACCTCCGACCCCGCACGCGGGCCCCTGACCCCCAAGGGCGCCACCCCTTCCCCGCGCGACCTCGGGTCTGTCCCCGGTCACGATCCACAGCCCCGCGTCCTCGCCGGCCCCGCCTCCCACTGCGGGGTCCCGTGCGCCCCTCCCCGGGCCGTGCCCACAGCCCCAGCCGGCTCCTCGCGATGGTCGTGACAGAGGTGGAAGCCCAGGGTCTGTCTACTCACGGGTTCAGCGCTCCCCGCGGCAGGTGACGGGGCCCCGGCGGCCATGCCCCAGCTGCATCCCCGCTGCCCCGGCGAGCCGGCGGCAAGGGACGCGAGAGGCCGGGCTGGAACGGTGGTGGCGGCGGCGGCGTCTCCGGCGACCACAAGAGCTGCTGGGGCTGGTGCCCGGTTGCTGTCCGAGGAGGTTTCCGCTGGCTCTGGAGGAACGGCTCCGTGTCCCCGCTCCGCTTGCCTCGCCGACTCTCTCTCTCTCTCTCTCTCTCTCTCTCTCTCTCTCTCTCTCTCTCTCTCTCTCTCAAGCCCCCCCCCTCGTTCCTCTGGCTGGCTCGGCTGGAGCGAGAAGGCTGCAGGAGCACGCGGCGGCGGCGGTGGCGATGGTGGCGGCGGCACAGGCAGAGCGCGCAGCTCGGGGAGGGAGGGAGGGGGCTCCAGCGGTCGCACGGCTAGGGAGGGCGGCGGGGCAGGGAGGCCCGAGAGCTAAGGGAATGTGGCCACAGGAGCCCTGGAGTCCCAGCTCCAGTCTCGCAGAACAGGGATGCGTAGGGTGGTACGACTTGCAGGGTACCCTAGAGCCCAGTGGCAGCTGGGTTCCTCCGAGCGCCGCCCCCCCCCCCAGGGTCCCACCTCCCCTCCCTCCTTCCCTTCCTCTGGGCAAGCTCAGCGTGAGTCAGCCTCAGCGACACTTAGCAAGACCTCTGCACTCCCATCCCGCTGGGACCCGATTCTCTCGCTGTACCCAGGGGTCCCTAGAAAGACTTGGTCGCTGAGCGGCAGGAATGAATGTCCCCTCCCCCACACCTCTCCAGCCAGTCTGCTGTGCCCGCGCCTCCTAACTGGCCGCTAGGGAAGACCCTTAACAGGCCTGGAGTTCCATGCCTTGCCTTCCTGAGAATCACCGCAAAGGGAGCTAGGAGGCCCATCCCAGAAGAGGACATGGGGAGGGTACACTTGTCCCCGCCGACGATCCATGGCCTTAAATATATTCATAGCCTGAAATCAAAAGAGTCCGAATTATAGCTCCCAGCCTCCCCCAACCCAAAGAACGGGAGCCTAGCATGGGGTCTGAGGTCTGGCATCTCTAGTCTTGGGAAGGGAGAGGGGCTGCGGAGTGCAGTGCCTCTGATGAGGCCCAGGTGTAACAGTGGGGGTCCCTAGCATTCAACTCCAGAGGTCAGCAAAAGGCCTAGATGATTCCCAAAGGTTTGGTTAGACCTGGCTACTGTTCTAATATAAAAGACCAAAATAAAAAGACAAGCACCATGCATGCAATGCCTGGACTGGGGACCTGCACTCTCAAAGGACATTTCCAATCTAAAAACAAATAGATCAAAAACACTGTTCCAGGTTGCTGGATGCTGTTTCTAGCACAACCAGCTTCCTTCTGGCCCTAACTACAGCTTTCAGTCTGAGGCACACATCATGGAAGCTGGGATTTGGGGGGTAGGGGGACTGGAAGAGAGTAGAGAAGGGGGTGAGCACAGCTCTGGGGTACTCTCTGGCTCTGGGCTGCCTTCCCTGCAGAGTGAGGACTGTCCTAGTGCAGCAGCTGCTACCTGCTCAGGGGCTTTTAATTTCTGGCCCTTCAGCCTGTCTGGGTCACTGATCCGTCTTGCCCAGTAGGAATCACTAGCTTCAGGAGAAAATGAGCAGCCTGGCCCTGCAACTGAACATTGGATAAATGGCTTGTCTCTGGGACAGTCATAGGGGTCACTGAATGTGCCCCAGCCCCAAATTTGAGATGGCACAGCCCTGCCCCACAGACCAACTGTTGGTCTCTGTGTGATCAGGTGACCCAAGCTTTCACAGCCTGTGACTGCTGGCTAGGCCCAATCCATACCACCACTCACCTGTCTCTCCTCCCTGGGCCATCAGTGTCTGCCTGTCCCTTCTGGTTCTTCTGCCCTGAGAGCCTGTTCCCCTGGGCCCAGTCCCCACTGCCTTTCTTATCCTGCTCTTAATGGCCCCCAGAGATCAAAACCTGGCTCCCCATACTGCACCACATGCCAGGAATATTTCCTAGCACACGTGGAGGGGTCCAGGACCGAAACTCTAGTCTCGCACTCACCTCTGGAGGCCATTCCCAGAAAGGTCTGCAGATGGCACCAGGCAGGTGCCAGCCAACAGAGCAGTCAGCCACTCAGAAAGCAGGGTACTGAACTGCAGCCGGCTTCTGCAGCCAGGGGCAGACACATGGCCTGTCCAGTAGGTTAACCCTCAGGAAAGGCCCCAGTGCATGTGCCCTGCAGACCCCAGCACATGTGCCCTTCAGGCCCAGCTGCCATCAAAGGATCTGCCCAGAAAAGGGTAGCAGGGTCTGTGTGTGCACAGGGACTGTGTGTGCACAGGGTCTGTGTGTGCATAGAGACTGTGTGTGCACAGGGTCTGTGTGTGCACAGGGACTGTGTGTGCACAGGGTCTGTGTGTGCACAGGGACTGTGTGTGCACAGGGTCTGTGTGCACAGGGTCTGTGTGTGCACAGGGACTGTGTGTGCACAGGGTCTGTGTGTGCACAGGGACTGTGTGTGCACAGGGTCTGTATGTGCACAGGGTCTTTGTGTGCACAGGGACTGTGTGTGCACAGGGACTGTGTGTGTACAGGGACTGTGTGTGCACAGGGACTGTGTGTGCACAGGGTCTGTGTGTGCACAGGGTCTTTGTGTGCACAGGGACTGTGTGTGTACAGGGACTGTGTGTGCACAGGGTCTGTGTGTGCACAGGGTCTGTGTGTGCACAGGACTGTGTGTGCACAGGGACTGTGTGTGTACAGGGTCTGTGTGTGCACAGGGACTGTGTGTGCACAGGGTCTGTGTGTGTACAGGGACTGTGTGTGCACAGGGTCTGTGTGTGCACAGGGACTAGTGTGCACAGGGTCTGTGTGTGCACAGGGACTTGTGTGCACAGGGACTGTGTGTGCACAGGAACTATGTGTGCACAGGGTTTGTGTGTGTACAGGGACTAACGAGGATGTCTTCCCACTAGGGATCATCTACAAGAATTCTATTTTTAAATTAATTGTGTGTGCATACACGTGTGAGAGCACCAGGTAAGTGTAGTGCCCTAAGAGGCCAGAAGAGAGAGTCAGATCCCCTGTGGCTGGAATTATAGTTAGTTAAGAGGCTCCTGACTGGATGCTGGGAACTAAACTCTGATCCTCCAAAGAAGCAGAAAGTACTCTTAACCACTGAACTATTCCCTTTGGCTTCATGGAAACTTTTTTTTTTTTTTTTTTTTTTTTTTTTTTTTTAAGAATATGAGGTTGTAGGGAAGATCTAAGAAGAAGAAAAAAAATCCTTACAATGGTAACTAGGAAAGAAGCAAAGATGGTTCCACTCCAGCTGTCAGAACACAGCTCACCCTCAGAAAAACTCACCATGTGCAGAAAGAGACTCTTTAAAAGTATTGTGATCATGAATCTGACAGGATCTAGAAGGAACTAGGGACCAAATGTCTGGATGTGTATAGGCGTCTCCAGAGCAGTGGTTCTCAACCCCCCTGATGCTACGACCCTTTAACACAGTTCCTCATGTGGTGACGCCCCCCCCCACCATAAGATTGTTTTTGTTGCTACTTCATAACTGTAAATTTTCTACTGTTATAAATTATAATGTAAATATCTGATATGGGACCCTTGGGGTCGCGACCCACAGGTTGAGGACTGTTGCTCTAGAGGGAGTTGATTTACGAAAATCCACCCTCAATATGGTTGACACGGGCTGGAGTCCTCGACTCAATTAAAGAAGAGGAACAAAACTGAACACCAGCATCCATCTCCCTCTGTCTCCTGGCTGAGGATGTGGTGTGACCAGCCACCTCACATGCCTGCTGCCATGCCCTCCTCACCATGATGGACTGCACCCCAAGCTGTGAGTCACAGTAAACGTCTTTGAGTTGCTTTCTTCATGGATTTTGTCATCACGGCAACAAGAAAAATGGTTAATGCTGCTCCGGACCCCTCCCTACGAGGACCCTGAGTGCAACAGAGAAGACAACCATATGCTGTAGACAGCTGGAGAGAAACAGGACTGGAGGCAGGCTAGGGAGCTAGGCTGAATCCTGCCCTCTATGGCAAAGGCCAGCACCAGAGTCCCAAGTGCCTGGGAAGCCAAGTGCCCCCCTCAGCCCCACAGGTCAGATATCCTGACCCTCTGGATCAGAAGCCAGGGTCTGCCCTCGGGACTCCGATCAGCCATGGGGAAGATCCAAGAGAATCCAAGACCCACTGGCCTTTAGGATTCCCATCCAGAAGCACCAGGCACAAGCCTCACTAACCCTGAAGGGTCAACTCTGTAGGCCCCTCCCCTAAGGCTGAGAGGGCCTAGAGCCCAGGCTCAGCAGCGTTCTAAGGACAGCCTCTGAGAAAGAAAACCACCAAACAACCTCCTCTGGAGGGAGGGATGAATGGGGGGCGGGGTGGAGGAGACAGACATTGGGCAGGGAGGAGAAAATATCAGAAATAGGCATATTTAATATCCTCAAAGAGATCAGAGGAGATATTGCAACCAGAACCAGGAGCAGGGTGCTATTTCAAGAACATTTAGAGAACAAAAAAGGCCGGGAATTAAAAGCATGCGAGCCGAAACAAAAAAACTCAGCAGACTGGTTGGAAGATAAAAGTAAGTGAATGTTCCAGAAGGCAAAGCAAAAAGACAAAGAGGAGGGAAATAAGAAAGGAGGAAAAATTAGATGGTGTGCTCATGAGAGCTGGCATCCACACAAAGGACCGAGAGAAAGAGGGAGCATCACAAATTATTTAATTCAAGAAATTTTCCACACAATGGATAGGAATTGACCCATGTCAAAGTACATTCTCACGAATGCAAAACACTGAAGATGAGAAGAAAAATAAATCTCAAGTCTCAGGTTCCATGAAAAACAGCAAGAATGGGCATGACTCCAGGAGCCTCAACAGGGCAAGCTAACAGACACTAGATACCGGAGCTGTGCCTTCGGATACTGAGGGGTAGTGATTTCTGGCCCAGCATCCCTTGCTTAACCTGAACAATCAAACAGGAAGTCAGAACAAAGATACTCACATAAGCAATGTTGCAAAAAATCTCATCTCTTAAGCACTGTTTTCCAACGACTACAGGATGTGTTCCAACCAAACAAGGGAAGAAAGCGTGGAAGAGGATCCCACCAGAGAGATGAAGTAGAGGTCCAGTAAGAGCAGGAGTGGAGAACCCACAGGCTGGAAAAGGGCTAGCAGGAGGCAGCTATGCCTCACAGGAGGTCGTTAATCCAGGTGAGAAGAGAGAAGCTGCACATCCAAGCCCCCACCTCACCTGCCACCCACTGCCCTCTAAGCACCAGGCACACCAGCCTGGGTTCTTCTCTGCCCATACTCATGCCAGTATCAGCTAAAGACCGTCATTTACACCCTCAGAAGTGTCCTGGCTTGATCTATTCTTGGAAACAAGAGACTGATCACAGTGGACAGAGAGACAGACAGGTCAGCTACACCCCTCACCATGCGGCCAGACATCCCAGCTGGGTCCTCCATCCCCAGCGTCTGCCTGTGTGTTCACTCTGTCCTTGTAAGGGGCTGTGATAGGTAATCCCATTGATTTGACTGGATCCGGAGTCATGTAACGTGAGCTGCTGTGCACTCCCGTGAGGAACACAGTTGATCAGACACGAGAAGGAAATGGCCTTTCACCTGCTCGCTCTCATTCTTGCTGATGAGTCCATCTATACTGACATGTCTGCATCCCTTAACTGATATGAGGAATCAGCTTCGTGGAGTCCCCGATGTAGAATAAAGGGCCAGGAATCTTCAGGCCTTCTGCAGCAGTCGGGGACTGCTGAGACCTCCAGCCTCATGGACTGAGCAACTACCAGATTCTCAGCCTTTCTAGTGTGAGACGGCCATCGTTGGACTACCCAGATGGCCTGTAAGGCCATCTAATAAATCTCCTTATAAAGAAATACACAATACATATTCATTCTGTCAGTTCTGTTCTTTAGAGAACACAGGTTCATACAGTGGCTCTCGTAAACTCTGGGGTATCTGAGGCCCAAGTCTTTCCCTGTCTTCTACCAGGCTTCTCCAGCAATGAGTAGCAGCTGAAAGGCTTGTGCAACTCCATTTTTATATGAGTCACCTTATGTGAATGGTAAGATGACTCAGTTATTAAGTGGAAGCACGAGAACCTGAGCTCCGATCCACAGGGTATGGTGGCATGCATCTGTAATCCTAATGTTTGGGTTGGGGACAGTGACAGACAAATCCCTGGAGCTCATTGGCTGGCCAATCTAACCAATTGTAAGCTCCAAGTTACATGAGAAACCCTATCTCAAAAATTAAAGTGAGAACAGTTGAGTTGACTTCTGGTGTACACACATACAACACACACACACACACACACACACACACACACACACACACAAACTCCATGTGTGCACCTGCATGCATACATGTATACACACACATCCCAAAACATATATATATATATATAGTCATCTTGTGTTCCCATTTATACCAACTGACATGCTCAACAATAAAATGTCCATGAAAAGTCGGGTGGTGGTGGTGCACGCCTTTAATCCCAGCACTCAGGAGACAGAGGCAGGCAGATCTCTGTGAGTTTGAGGCCAGCAGCCTGGTCTACAAAGCAAGATTCAGGACAGGACAGGCACCAAAACCACATGGAGAAACTCTGTCTTGAAAAACAAACAAACAAACAAACAAATATCCATGAAAATAAAACTAAAGGGATTCCTTTTTTCTCATCAACCTTCATTAAGCCCATAGGTGTCCTGCAGCCCGGACTGTGTTTACGCTACTGCATGGTGCCTGGTCGCTTTCGTTGGCTTCGGTTCATCCAACAGAGAAGTCCAAGGCTGCTGAAAATGGACCACCCCTCAGCACACCCAAAAGCGTTTGTGTCTCCCTACCCCATCTGTGTTCTCTGCCAGCTCTTGTGTCTCCAGGGTCTCCCCTCTGGGCTCTGTGAAGACTGTCGTTAATGAGGTGCAGGGGGAGGGAAGTGCTGTGACCTGAAGGAATGTGATTGCAAAAGCTTTACTGCAGCAGAGTGTGGGCGGGCACACCTGTAATCCCAATACTCAGAAAAGCTGAGGCAGGAGGATCAGGCTCAGGGTCACAAGTTTGAGGTCAGACTGAGTACAAGTCAGGCACATTAACCAGATCACCCAACCATGTTGTAGCCCCTGGTGGTGAGGCAGAAGATTGTCCATTAGCTGTCCTTTCTCTCCATTCTTACCACAGATGATGGCATCATTTACCGGGAGGCCCCAGTCTCTCTCCCCTCCTTCCTACCTTCCTGTTCCCTCCCAAGCTCTCCTTAGGAGCCCTTTCCTCCAACCCAAGGCCCCTCCTCTTCTCTTCCATCTCCCCAGCTCTGCAGCCTGGCCAGACAGCCTGAAGACACGACAGGCCCTGCTCTCCCTTCAAGACATTCCTGAACTCTACTGCTTGTCTCTCTGAGTTCTGCCCCTCTTCACAAGAGGCCCCACATCCACACCACCTCCCACACCCACAAAAGTATACTCCCGGCTGCCCTGCGGTTGGCCCGAGCCCTCCTCCTCCAGGGACACTGGACTCCTGAAGGCAGACGGCTTTGCTACCCACTCTCTCCAGAACCTTCCCTCCACGGCGCTCTCGCTCTTCTCCCTCAGGGCTGTGGTTCGGGCTCCTCCATCTGCTTCTCCTTGCACACCAGCTTCCCAATCGAGCAGAGCGCAGGGAAAGCCTGCCAGCTCAGCTGTCCCCTCCTCACTGATGTCACCCACTTCCCACTGTCACAGGAACAGAAGCCACTCGGGCTGGATGCATCCCCCCCCCCCTGCAGCTTCTGTGCGTTGCAGACAGACAGGCTGAGACGAGGGCATCCTGCAGCCTCCCCAGCAGCGACAAATGCAGACCCAGTCCTCGATGCTGCCAAGGGTTGCTCCACATGAAGGGAGTGAGTGGGTGCCACAAATGAACCTCCTGTCTGATGTCTTATTCAAGAGCCTCCAGCACTGGACCCAGTTGCTTTCAGATCTAACATCCAACTTCTCCAAAAGAGGGTGAACCACTGGCAAACTGTCCTGTCTCCCCTCAGATGGGTAAAAAATGTCAGAAATCACCTGGCAGCTCAGGGCTCCAGGCCATACCTGGTATGGTTCACTCTTTGCAGGGGAGCAGCCGTGGCCGTGGAGTGCACAGGAAGGAACGGAGGGTTTTTAAGGTTCCATTCAACTTTGAAAACCAGAGAACATGGCCAGCTCCAAGAGCCTCCTGGGACAGAGGACAGGGTCCCCGCAGGGGGTCTGCACACTCCTCTGAAGTCTCTGAGGGCCACTTGCCTCAAACGGGACACACACCGTATCTTTCGTCTCAGCCCATGATTATACAATAATACCCACCCAGAAAACAAATTAAAAATAGGAAAAATCCATTGGAGCCGTGGGTCTGCTGCGGCAGGGTGGTGTCGGATTGCTAGGCAACCCCAGGCAATCCTGCAGGAAGGAGGTCTGTACAAGCTGGCTGCACAGAAGAAGGGCTCTTGTCCCTTTTGTGTGGATATGCTCAGCTAGATCTAAACAGAAGTCCTAAACAGAGAGGAGGTGTGGGCTCTGGCTGATGGCGGAGCGTGCATCCTTCTTTGGACAATTGGATTTTCAGGAGGATGACGGAGAAGAGCGAGGTGGCCATGTGATGACTAACATCTGGAGCTATACTGGAAAATCAGCCTGATTTCTGCTTCCCGAGGCCCAGGTGCTTGGAATTGTGCAGGCAAAAACAAACGTCAGGATGTAAACGGCTCTTCCTGGTTCCCAGAATCCTTTCAGCGGGAAGCAGATGTGGGCTAGGTTCGGAAGGCTGGAGAGAGCCAAGGGGGAGGAATGGAAGAGACCCTGGGGGACAGACAGGAAAATGGAGCCAGAAAATAATGAGGGCCCACGGCTGGATTTGTGCTCCCAAGAGCGAGATGGAAGCAAGGAGCCCACACGCTTCTTCCACAGTCCCAGCCAAGACTTAATCTCATTAAAACGTTTGTGGATGTGAAAATATTGACTAGAAGCATCAAATACTTAAAAGGGGTGGGCAGCATCCTAAAAACAGTAGAAATTCTCCCTTTGATTTGAAGTTCTGCCAAACACTGGGAGGGAGATCCAGAGCTCCTGACTGCTGGGGAGGGGCCCTGCGGCCACCACAAGCAAGTCTCACAAAATCAGTGCCTTAGCACAGAAACGTCAGTCAGGTGTGAGCTTACACCTCTGCTATTCCAGCACTCGGGAGGCCTAGGCAGGAAGATTTCAAATTCCAGGCCAGGCTGGACTATTTAGCAAGATCAAAAGCAGAAAGAGATCTGGGGAGAGGGCTCAGTGGGTAAAGCACTTGTCAAAAAAAGTGTGAGAACTCACATTCAGACCTCCCCTACCCTGGAAGCCATGTGGAGAAGCTTTCCTCAACAAGTCAGTCTTGGTCAGTGTTTTCTCAAGGCAACAGAGAAGTCAATTAGAACAACATGTGAGCTGTGCACATGCATGCCTGCACACACACACACACACACACACACACACACACACACACACACACACACCAGAAACAGAAAAAAAAAAGTGTACACAAAGAGAAGGTATCAGCAAGGCCATGTTCCCTCAAAGGCTATAGGGGACACTGTCGTCTCCCTCAATCTTGGTTTCTATTACCATGGTAGCTGTTGGTTGACAGCATTGCTTTAACCTGCCTGTGCTGTGTGGCCATGAATGAAGAACATGGTTTCAACAATAGAGGCGGATAAGTTTCACACAAGTGGACCCTGATACCCATGTGATCTCCACCATCCTTGACAGACAGGACCATTTTTATTGTTGTTAGGGTTTATTATTAATTTTTATTATCATTATAGTTTTGAAGGGGACGTTTTATTTTGTTTTGTTTGAGATAGAGTCTCACTAAGTATCGTTGGCTAGCCTGGAATTTTTTTTATGTAGACCAGGCTGGCCTCAACCTCACAAAGATCTGCTTCTCTGCCTCCTAAGTACTAGAGTTCAAGGCATGCACTGAACATCAGACTGCTTAGGAGGACTTTGATGACAGATGCTCACCACCTTAGTAGAAAGCTCTGTCTGTAGGAAGAGCCTCCATGGCTGAAACCATCCTCCACTCTGATGCCTGCCTCTGGGCATCTGTGTTAGTTTATTTTTCTGTTGCTGGTCACATTGCACCTACAGTCAGGAAGCAAAGAGAGATGAATGCTGGTTCCCCATTCAGTTTCTCTTTCTTATTCAGTCCCATGTGATAGCACAATCCACATCTATGATGGGTCTTCCCATCTCAACTAATCTAAGTAATCCCTCACTGGTGTGTCAGGAGGCTAATGTGATCTAAATAGTCTCTCACTAATGTGTCAGGAGGCTAACCCGATCTAGATAATCCCTTGCTAGTATGCCAGGAGGCTAATCTAATCTAGATACTCCTTTGCTGGTGTGCTCAGAGATTCATTTGCTGGGTGATTCTAGACTCTATCAAGTTGATCAATATTAAGCATCACCACACCTTCCTGTAGGAATCACCTTCTGGAGTTATGGGGGATAAGGAAAACAGTGGCCACGACTCCCTACTGAACCATGAGCTAGGTCAGCCACAGGCAAGCACATGTGTGTGCTCATGCCTATATCCATATATGTGCACACAGTCCTGCAGGTGTTCTCAGACCACCCTGCCCACCCTACCAGCTCTCCTGGAATTGCACATGCTCTCCTGTGTGGACTGAGCCTGGCTCCAACCCTCTGCAGCAGGTAGAGGTCGGGGGGGTCACAATGCAGGGTTTCCCACAATGAAGGGTTTCCCACACTCTGTTACCAAGAAGGCACTCACTACCTCACTTCTTGTGCACGTTTCTGAGCACAGGGAGTGGGAAGGGGGCCCAGCTGCTCCTGTTGTCTTTTGTTGAGGGTCTGCTGTTGTGATGAGCTCCTTCGCCTCCCCTCTCCAAGAGCCAGAATTCCCTCTTTGGGCTCAGGACAATTGGACCTATCACCCAGTGTCCCCCTGGGTGAGCAATCCCTGCTTTGTGGATCAAACACACTCCTGGGGCCACGGGGCCATCTGGCTATGATGCACCTCAGAAGTTTCCTCTGCCCTGTACCCAGGCACTGATCTGCTTCCTGTTTAATATGTTTAACACAGGTAAGCTTAAATTTTCTGGAATCTTGTATACATGAAACAGGGCACCTTCTGGTTTTTCCTGGCTTCTTTCTCTCAGCACAATCCCAAAGAAGTGTCTGTACAGTTGTATGATTCCAAAGTTTGTTCCTTTTCAATAATGAATAATATTCCACTGTGTGGATAGGTCGCTTGCTCTCCTGTTTGTGTATATTTCAGTTGTTTTATTTATGGAATCAATTCACATTTGAGTTGCTTCTGATCTGGGAAGTAATTCAGATCAATCTGCTGTTAACATTCATGTGGACACATGTCTTCACTTTATGCGTGTGGTGTATGTGTTTGCACAAATGTACTCACCTATGTGTGCATGTAAGGAGGCCAAAGACTGGCTCTGGGTATCTTCCTCTACTGCCTTCTGTCTTGGTCTTTGAGACTATGTCTCTCACTAAACCTGGAGCTGCTCATCTCAGCTAGAGAGTGCCCAGCCAAACCCTGGAATCTTCCTGTCTCTGCCTCCTAGTATTGAGATTACATGCATGAGCCACCATATCTGGCTTTTTATGTGGGTTTGGGGGACTTGAACTCGGGTCTTCATGCTTGCCTAGCAGAACCTTACCTAATGAGCTATCTCCCCAGCATTCTTTTTTTAATAAGTGAACTAAACAATGATAGGCCTCTCTCTGCCTCTGTCTGTTTCTCTCTCACATATGGGGGTGGGGAGCTGTTGAGTGTTGGGGAGCACAGCCAATGAGGAGAGCAGAGAGCTCCTATCTGTGGCTGCTCCAGAGAAAGATGTGCTAATGAATAATTGATGGGAAATTGCTCATTATGTAAACAGAACAGGGACATGCTACGGTTACGGAGACAGTGGTGACAATCTATATCTGGGGCAACATGTGGCATCTGGCATGAGACCAGAGGGAGGACAGAAGGAAGGAAACACAGAGAGGCCTTGGCCAGAGGTCAAGGGGACAAGAAGCTTCCCTGGGCTGGTCCTCCAGGCACAAGCATCTTCTAACAGCCCCCCACCCCAACCCAGCCAGAGATACTTCCTGTCCAGTGTTCTCTGCCCATTAGCAACATGGGAAAGGGCAGCTTCATCACCCTGGCCTGGCCGATAGACCGTGTGAGCTGGGTCCCTTCTGCTAAGGAATACATGGCTTCCCAGTGGCCCCAGAGCTGCTCTGGTATAAAATCAACAACAAGACCCTGAAGGGATGGTGCTCAGCTGGTGAAGGCATCTGCCACCACATCTGATGACCTGAGTTTGATCCTCAGGTAACATATGATAGGAGAAAACTGACTCCCACAAACCATATTCTGATTTCTACCTGGTATACCATGGCACATGCATAATGAAGATGTACTCAAATGCCAGCAGCATCCCTGGCAATGAGGCTGGTCCCTCCCTGTTCCAGATCACACCCAGTCTGGCAGCTGGGTGTATTCCTGTGGCTGCATCCTGACCAGTAAAGTAGGTAAGGAAGTGACATTGCAGCCTTCAGGTCATGTGCTAAAGGGACAGGACACCTCCCCATATCTCTTCCTCCCCAAGAGGTTTGTGAATTGAAAACTATCTCAGGACAAACATAGAGAGGACACCTTAAGGATAAGGAACCCCAGGAGAGAACACTGGCATCCCCGTGACCCTCTGGAACTCAGCCACTTGCCTTGGACTGTCACTCCAAAGAAATTCACTTCCTGAAGGGATAATCCTACAGTGATTGTTTAATAGGTGAAGTGCTCCCAGCACCTGCATTAAAAACTAGGCATGGGCCAGGTGGTGGTGGCTCACGCCTTTAATCCCAGCACTCAGGAGGCAGAGACAGGCGGATCTCTGTGAGTTCGAGGCCAGCCTGGGCTACCAAGTGAGTTCCAGGAAAGGCACAAAGCTACACAGAGAAACCCTGTCTTGAAAAACCCCAAAAAAAAAAAAAAAAAGCTAGGCATGGGACCAGGTGGTGGTGGCTCACGCCTTTAATCCCAGCACTAGGGAGGCAGAGGCAGGCAGATCTCTGTGAATTTGAGGCCAGCCTGGTCTGCAGAGTGAGTTCCAGGACACAGGACTGTTGCACAGAGAAACCCTGTTTCCGAGGGGGAAAAAAAAAAGCTAGGCATGGTGGTGACAGGCAGATCCCTGGGATTTGCTGGCCAGTCTATCTGGCTGCATTGATGAGACTCAGTAAGGCCATGTCTCAGAAAGCAGTAAGGTAGAGAGAGAATGATTGACAAAAACACCCAGTATTGACCTCTGACTCCCACTTACCCGAACACATGAACCACACGCACACAATCATGAACACACACACACACACACACACACACACACACACTACACCGGAACTTGTACATACACATGCAGTCACACAAAAAGAAAATCCACTCCCCACATTCCTAAGGCCTTGCTCTGAAATCTCCCTCATCTCCAATCCTGTTGACAGACTTTAAAAATGACCCTTCCATATCCACTCGGTGCATGAGACCCCAGAATGAGGCAGGAGATGGGCTGGGCAGGCTTTGCTTCTATTCCCTCCGATGTCACAATAACGCAGTAGGGATAGAGTCCTCGATGCCTCGGGGAGCAACTAACTCTCCCTTTGCCCAGAAACAGCAGAAGCCCCTGGGGACTCCTCCACTGACTCACAAGCTGTCTTAGGGCTGCAGGCAGGGAGAAGGTAGGTGCCACCCTGGGCATAAATGCTGAGTGCCTGGCAGATGGGAAGCGCTCAGTGACCACACCACAAGACGAGCGCTCCAAGCAAAATGTAGGAAGCCCGACACCCACCCACCCACAGAGGAGCCCTGACATCTCTATCAATATTTTTGTCCACAATCCCACACACTCACACAACCATCTTCTCCTCCAACTCCATCTTTAAATGCCAAAGACGGGCACATATGTTGGAGGACACCATCACAGGCACGGCTGGAAGAGGCAACCCACAGAGAGAGACTTAAAAATGACCTGAAGCAGTTGGACCTCACCAGTCACCAAAGCAATACAAATCAAAATAAAAACACTCCCAATTGCCCTATTGAGGGACCTGCTGGTGACTTGGGGGCTGGTGTACACAACTGAGGTAGGGGGGGGGAGTTACACCTGACCTCCCCGACACTTTCCAGTGGGACCTGCACTTAGTTTCATCTTTCTGGAAGACAGAGTGGGGTGCTGATCAAATGCTTTTGACATGCAGTTAAGCTTCAGCTTGGCAATTTCACTTGTAGGATTCATCCTAGGAGAAGTTCACAAACAAATGTGGAGATCTACCCAAAAAGATTTATGCACCAGCATATCCTTGGCATCGTGGCTAACATCAAAAGATGGAAAACAAACCCAATGTCCAACTCCAGGGTGCTTGGTAAATAGTTGGCGCACTCATTAAAAATCCTATCATCAGAGATAGTGGAGGGCACTGGGAAGTGTTTATAAGCCACAAGGAGGGAGCTGAAAGGAGGAACAGCAGGGTGGAAGGGCAGTTTTGAGGCCCGCAGCCACTTTCTCTGCAAATTTGGACAACAGGTGACTTTGTGTTTTTTTTTTTTAATTTGATTGCATATTCTAAATTGACCCAATTGGATTTGAATTGCATTTATAATCAGGACAAGCCTACGAAGTATATTTTTTCAAATGTGATTAGAAACATTAGAATCAGTTTGTTTCCCTGCAAGGGAAGGAAGGATGGGAGCCTGCCCTAAGGACAAGGACCACCTGGAAGGTTCTGGGATGCTCCTGGACATGTTTCACACCTTCAGAGGAGAGGGCACTGGAGCCGGGGCCAGCCCCTCCCACGGCCCCTGCAGCCCCTTGGTCCAGTACTGACTGTGCACACACACCACTGTCTTTTGCTCAAAACTGTGCTCTGAAAGGACCAAGAGGTGGCGTAGTTCAGCCTGGAGGAGAGAGGAGGACACTCCTTGCACACTGGCCATGCCCCACCTCAAGAATGCCTTCCAGGGTTTGGCTGGACACGGCTCTGCTGGTCCCCACACGAAGCATGGCAGGAGAGATGGCTGCAAGGACACTTCTCACCTTCCAGTGAGGCTCCTCTATGGAGACACCCACTGGGGCCGATCATAATTCAAATTCATGGTTTAGAAGCTCTATCATCACTCGTGTGTGTGCGCGTGCGTGCGTGCGTGCGTGCGTGTGTGTGTGTGTGTGTGTGTGTGTGTCCTTGAGTGCAGGTGACCACAGTTAACAGGCATACAGGCAGTTGTGAGCAGCCCTATGTGGGTGCTGGGAACTGAACTCAGGTCCTCTGGAAGAACAGGAAGCACTTCAACCCATGAGCCTTCTCTCCAGGCCTCGCCCTGAGCTTTTGAGACAGGGTTTCCCACTCAGCCTGGAGCTTACCTGTTTGGCAGCTGGCATCCTGTTGTCTTCTCCTCCTCCTCCTCCTCCTCCCCTCCTCCTCCTCCTCCTTGACACTGGGATTGCAGGCACACAGCCATACCCAGCTTCCATGAGCACTGCAGATCCAAGGTCAGACTCACAGTTGTGTGACAAGCACTTTGCCACTGAGACATCTCCCAGTCCCTGCCCCAGGCAAGTGTTTTTAAGGGCCATAGTTCACAGGACCGCAAATGCTGTTAATGTTATGGGATCAGCCTTATAGCTCCTGGCTGACAGAATGGACACTGAGGCTCTGAGATGCTAAATAAGCAGGACTCACAGGACTTGCTCACATTGGGGTGGGCTTCTACAGAGTAAAGAGTATGAAGGAGGATGAGAGCCCCCTCCCCCAGACACACACACAGATAGAGGCAACGATCTCCTGACGTGCAGCCAGTGGGGACCAAACGGGGCCGTCAAAGGCTTGATTCTGAAATGCTCCTGTAGACCCCCACCTACAGCACTCATTTCCAGATGGTGGCAATGTTTCTGAAGGCTAAGGAGCTTTGGGGGTGGAGCTCAGCTGGGGGAAGCCGGGCCAGCCTTTGAAGGACACACTCTCCTGAATGCAGCCTGATTTTCTCAGCTCCCTGTGTGAGCAGCCCGCACCTCTGCTCTCCCTACCATGGGCTGAACTGCCCCATGCCTTCTCCACCAGGACACACTGCACCAGCAGAAACTGTGAGCCTAGGTCGCTTTTCCTCCACAAAGCCAACTTCACACAGCATTTTAGTCACAGAGACAAGGGCCACAGGGTTCCGGAGCAGGAGTCTGGCTCACGCCTATACCAGCTGCTCCTACATGTAGATGACCTGAGAGAGTTCAAACTCTGGATGTCCAGGCCATGGCCCACACGAAAGATTCTGAGGACTATGGGTCCTTTAAGGTGGGACTCTGACATCAGGACAATGGAACCTCCCCAGATGAACCCAACCCCAGGTGAGACCCACAGCAGGAAGGAACCTAAGTGTCTTCAGATGACAGAATGTACCACAGACCTCTTAGGAAACACATCAGGGACTGGGGGTGTGGCTGGGGGTGTGGCTGGGGGTGTGGCTCAGTTGTCAGAGTGCTCACTTGGCATGCATGAAGTGCTGGGTTCAGTCCACAGCATGGCCTAAAGCAGGGTGATAGTGCATTCTTGTAGTCCCAGCACCTAGGGGCTGGACGCAGGAGGATCAGAAGCTCAAGGTCATCCTTAGCTACATAGTGAGTTCAAGGACAGACTGGGCTAATTAGACCCTGGAGGGGGTGTGAGAAAGAAAGTATAGAATTCAAAAGATAAACAACCCCTTTTAGAAATAATTATAATTATAAGCTGGGCATGGAGGTGAACACCTGTAATCCCAGCACTTGGGAAGTGGAGGCAGGAGGATCAGATGTTCAAAGTCATCCTCTGCCACCAGCAGGTCTGAGGCCAGCCTGGATTACATGAAACCCTGTCTTAAAAGAATAAGAAGGGAGGCTGCAGAATTGGCTGCACAGTTAAGAGCCCTGGCTGCCCTTGCAGAAGACATGGGTTCAGTTCCCAGCACTCACATGGTGGTTCTTAACCATCTTCTTCTAAACTCCCTGGGCACCAGGCTGCAAGCAAAGCACTCATACATGTAAAATAAAAAAATAAGTAAATCTTTTCAAAATTTTAAAAAGGGAAAGAAAGGCAGGGAGGGAGGGAGGGAAGTGTGGCAGAAGTCAGCACTGGGCAAAAAACTGCCCTGGCCTCAACTGCTGACAGCACGCTGTCCAAACTGGACAGCAGGACACAAAAGAAAGGACTGACAAACTCTGCCAAGACCAGGCGGGACAGTTTCCAAAATCCTGCTTCACAGAGGAGTCTGTCAGACATGCTAGGCCTGTAGGCTGAAGGTGGACGCCCCAACGTTGCAGAGGAACCTTGGGTGACTGTCCAGGCAGTCAGCTGTTTCTGTCATTTCTTAGTTTTGAAAGCTGTTTGCTCTGCACTTCCTGTTTACTCAGGTGATATTTTATATCCTTCTCAGGTCTCTGATGGAATTGAAGACTAGATAGTTATAGTTACAGTTTTCCTTGTTAATAAATTCAGAAAAGAAACGCACAAAAGAGATGTAAAGTATATAAGGTTGAAAGACATAAAAAGACAGTTTTGGGTTGGTAATGCAAGTTAGGATAGAAAGTGAATTAGGTACAACACTTTGGACTCACCAAAATAGGACAGCTAATGGAATATTTTCTCTGAATTTGTCAAATGCTAATGGACTAGATATTGTTAATGTAATTATTGCCTGTATATTTTTATATAAAGTTATTGTATGTATTATATATGGTTTTTCTATGTTAGTTAAAATTTTTTGCTTTTTATTTAGACAAAAAGGAAGAAATGATGTGTGATATTTTGTTTGTGTTCTGACAAATAAAGCTGCTTGGAGTCAGAGGCGGAGCTAGCTACTAGTTAACCATAGAGGTCTGGAGGTCTGTACAGAGAGGAACAGAAGTGATAAGGCAAGGCAGAGTCAGGATCTTGGCCCTTTTGAACTTGAGGAATGGAAGAGGAAGGAGGAGACTGTGGCTGCTCCCCTGCTTCTCTGATCTTTCAGGTTTTACCCCGATATCTGACTCTTGGTTTTTTAATTGATATGATTAATTAGATTTACACTTCAGGGAAGGAAGGAAAGATTTGCAGTTATGAACTGTGAGCACTGGGGCAAAAACAAGATGTGAGCACTAAAGAGACAGCTAAGCAGAGGGCCAGCTAGTCCCCTGTGTTTGGCTTGAGGGACCTGACTCTGGAGGTGTCTGGAGGATCCAGCCCAGAGCTTATGGGTAGCATCAGGCTCCAGACACACAATGCAACAGTGGTGACCCCTCCTGTTCTTCAGAGACCTGGCTGGAGCAGCTGGCCCCCATGCTCTGCATCCTGCTTGGAGCAAGAGGAGCCAGGAGGAGCCAGGGCTGGCCACGGGGTGGGGGGCTTCTCACTGCTCCACTGTCACCAAAGCAGCTTCTCAGCAGGTCACAGGAGTCTGGACCAGCCCTGCCATCTGGAACCTCCTCAAGAAACCATCACAGGAGGATACGCCAACTCATGGAGCCTACTCAGGTGGAAAACAGCCTGATCAACAGGGATGTATTTTTATGACTCAAGGGACAGTCCAAGGGCAGGTGACCCCCCATGTTCTGCTCCTACTGTGGGAAGAACGCCAGCCCTTTGAGGTCTTGGGAGTACCAAGTATAAACTGCTCCTTGCATGAAACCCTGACAGACCCAGCAGACCCCCAATGCTGTCCCACCTTCTCAAGAAAGTAGACCTCTGTGTCCCCAGCCACCTCCCACCAGGGCCCTAGGCACCCCAACAGCTGATGAGCTGGGGTGTCTACAACTGGGAAGCTGTAAAGAAGATGGTCTAGCCTTGAACAGTACAGGGCTATGAGCCTCCTTCCTCATGAATACAGCATTTCAGAAACCAAGAAACAACTCTATTGGGAGAACAAGAGCTAATTAAATTTACTGGAATCATTGAAGGAGAAACTACTTAATATTCTGAATAGAATTTAATCTTTGAGAGCATGAGCAGCCTTTATTCTTTGTAAAGGGCTTCTACCATCCAGGTTCACAGCTAGTAGGCACCTGCAAACTGGGGTAAGGAGACTTTGGACAATGAAGGGTTTGGTGTTCCTGGACTGCCAAAATATGCTGGGAGTTGGGGGGCAAGCTAGATCCGGCTGCAGGCTAGGGCCTAAACACGAAACAGAAAGTCACAGACCTGGTGTTGGTGTGGCTTCTGCTTTTGTTAGTTCCTGCCATCTGATCAACAGGAACACTGATAGACATGCTGCCTGACTAAATGGAAGGATCAGGAATTACCAATGCAATTCCTGGGGATGCATAGGTCTGCACAGACCCAGGCCTTAGGGAGAAACAAGCAGAGAAATGAAGCTTCCATCGCATCCCCAAGGTCACATGTGTCAGTGTAACTCTTTGGGTTCCTCAGGGAGGGTCAAGGACAGGATGGGAAGTTGAACACTACTCACTTCCTGATGAGAAGAAAGGATAATTTCCCAGTGGGAACTGGTGAAGGTGGGAAGACCCAAGAAAAGCTCTGTGTGTGTCAGGCTGCAGAATATTCAAAACAAGTGACATGAACTCACCTTACAGAGAATTCACAGGTGCCCAGACAACAAGCTCAGGGAGTCTCTCTCTCTCTCTCTCTCTCTCTCTCTCTCTCTCTCTCTCTCTCTCTCTCTCTCTCTCCCTCCCTCCTCCCTCCCTCTCTCCCTCTCTCTCTCTCTCTCTCTCTCTCTCTCTCTCTCTCTCTCTCTCCCTCTCTCTCCCTCTCTCTTTCTCTCTTGCTGGCTCTCTGTCTTGCTCACTCTCACTCCCCCCTGCCTCTTCCCTCTTACACACCCCTCTGGCTTTCCTTTCACACACAAACTCTCTCTGTAGTGTGGGGCAGGGGTGGAGATATCCCAGCCAACCTCCACAGCAATGCAGACAGCACCTCCCCTCCACGTGCTCACATATAGAACCCACAGTGCAGCCAGCCCCACCTCAGTGTGGCCTGTGAGAGCCCAGAGCATGGCCACAGCACAAACTGGGGGTGCCTGACCTCACAGACCCTACAGAAGTATTTCAGACACACTTCTAGAGACCATCAACCTGGAAGCTAGATCATACAGGGGCAAGAAACCCATCCTCGAACCTTGCAGATGTGGCTCCCACTGCCAGGGCAACGGTGCCAGGTGGACTCCAGGTGCAGATGAGCTACGCCTTATTTCTTTGATGAAGTTGAGAAGCTGGACCACAGAGCTCTCCCCCTTGAGGAATCACAGATGTGCTGCATAGTTTTATGTCACCTTGACACAAGCTAAAGTTATCTGAGAGGCGAGAACATTGATTTAAAAAACACCTCCACAAGATCAGGCCATAGGTAAGCCTGTAGGGCATTTTCTTAATTAGTGACTGATAGGGGAGAGCCCAGCCCATTGTGGGTGGTGCCATTCCTGGGCTGGTGGTCAACACCACATGGCCACAGCACCATGCAGTGCTGGGTTCTATAAGAAAGCAGGCTGAGCAAGCCAAAGGGAACAAGTCAGTACATAGCACTCCTCCGTGGCCTCTGCATCAGCTCCTGCCTCCAGGTTTCCTCCATGTTTGAGTTCCTGTCCTGACTCCCTTCAATGATGAACAACGATGTGGAAGTCTAAGCCAAACAAACCGTTTCCTCCCCAAGTTGTTTGGTTATAGCGCTTCATTACAGCGATGATAACTTTAACTAGGACAGGAGGAGTCGTGGGGTATCTGCTCTGACTCCTCCCATCACCCCACCCTCCCCAACACACAGGAGTTTCCTAGAACCTGTAACCCAGGGTGCCACTCTCTGAAGGACCATCTGAGATGAGCTTGCTGCTTCCTTCCCAACTGTCTCTCCCACTTGCTTCCTGTTCAAATGGATAATCACGCCACTGGCAGCCGGCTTCTGTCCATGGTTCTGAACCTGTTCCTCAGTTCCCTTGGGTGGCTCATCCCTTCATTGCCCAGCTGATCTCATGCCTGGCTTTGAGCATCCTGCCTGAAGGAAGGACACGTGGGACATTCTGGAACCTGAAGACATAGCCACATCTGTGCCCTGTGCCTCCCCTTCCTGTTCAGCAGGACGAGGTGGGGAATATTCCACCCACATCTGCCTGACTCAGCCCTGATCTCCTCACCCAGAGCCTCTGCTGAGCAGGAGGGAAGGGCTCTCCTCTACCCCTTACCAGCACAGGAGACCCAAAAGCATTCGATTCTGCTGTTCTAAAAACAGTCTCAGAAGCAGGTCCAAAATGGGCTGTGGACCATGGATAGGATGCAGCATTGAAGCTGCTTCAGGCCAAGGAGTCCCTGCAGCCCATGAGTGGCAGTTTGTGACGCTCCTTGTGGAGAGCCAGTGTATGATTGCCATGGTAACACAGAGGCAGGGACATGGCCATCTACAGGGAGACTTCAGGACAACTGACCTAAGCCAAAGAGAAGCTGAGGGTTCTGAGAGGGTCGGTGGTGCCCAGGAAGACCTGGGCCTGCTCTGCCACCAGCTCTCTGTGTCCCTAGACTGCTGTCTCCTCTGTGACACATTGGAATTGACCTGGGTAAGCACTCTGGGATCTCAGGCTCTAAAGATATCTACTACTATAACCCAGGCCTTATCTCAAGGCACTGGTGAGCCAGGCCCAAAGCTCAGAGGCTTTGGCTATGCGTAGAGGCTGAAGAAGGGATTTCCTGGTGCACCAACCTTCAGCCTGAATATCAGACCCCAGCATGAGGGGCCAATTGCTTTAGGAATCCACATGGCAATCTTACTGTCTGTCCCTGGAGGCTCCACCAGCAGCTGAGAAGGCAGTGAGCTCAGAGGCCTTGTACCTGGGGACTTCCCCAGCAAGGCACACACAAGGGTCATCCTGCCCTGACTATTGCCTAGATGCAAAGCAACACTCCCAGAGGCCTGGGGATGTCACCCTCACCTGACAATAGCCTGAGTAGTTTTAAAGGTTCCAAAAAGAAAAAGAAAAAAACCCAAAGACTTTTAACTAAAACACAAACACTTCTATACAGGGAAGATATGCTGTAGACAAAGTAGAAACACAGAAAATAGAGAGAATGCATCATGTAGAGCCAAGTTCATTTCCTTCATAAACAAAAAGTCCTGGTAAATCACCACATAAAAGAATCAACAGAAAAGCAGTCATTTGCCAGCCTGGGCTACAGAGTGAGTTCCAGGAAAGGTACAAAGCTACACAGAGAAACCCTGTCTCGAAAAACCAAAAAGAAAAAAGAAAAGAAAGAAAAAGAAAAGCAGTCATTTGATACAGAGACATGAGTGACCGTGACACACAGGCAGAGATGTCTCAAGTCACTCCAAGGAACCTGACGGGTGGCAGCACTCAGTGATTAAATACTAAACTGGTAAGATATCACCACTATTCCATACAGGATAAACCTAAGTAAAGAACCAG
Source organism: Peromyscus leucopus (assembly GCF_004664715.2). Classification (NCBI taxonomy): domain Eukaryota; kingdom Metazoa; phylum Chordata; class Mammalia; order Rodentia; family Cricetidae; genus Peromyscus; species Peromyscus leucopus. The sequence continues at coordinate 103,391,861 of NC_051086.1, forward strand.
CATGACAGCTCAGCAGGTCGGGGCGCCTGCAGCCAAGTCTGACAACCTGAGTTCAATCCCCAGGACCCACTTGTTGAAGAAGAGAAGCTATTCCCTCGAGTTGTACTCTGGCTGCCACACGTGTGTGGCACGCGTGTACCCCTACACAAAGATGTAATAAATTAATTAATTAAATTAAAAACCTTAATACCTCAGTATAAGACACTGATAAACAGCAGACTGACTACACATTGGTAAGTATTTTTGAGGGAGGGACATTTGGTGGCCTCTCAATTTTTTAATTCATATTCTTTGACCTGATAATTTTACTTCTGTACATCTCCCCACTGACCTCACTAGAAGGCCAAGAGGCGCACAGACATGGAAACATAACACTTTCCTATAGGAAAGTGGCAGAGGGAAAGCAGCAGCCAGGAGAAAAGCTGCAAAGCATGATGGGATTGTCTGTTTATTGCTCTAAACAGGGTAGATAGTGGCACTGTAGGTTCTGATAGACAATTTGTCCAAGATATATTGTAAACAAAAGGAAAGTTCTAGAATAGCACATATAAAATCCCATTTAGGCAGAGAGAAAGGAAATATGCCTACAGGTATGCATCAATTTATATACACATAATTTTTTGTGTGTGGAAATTCTGAGAAAATTTATAAAAATTTTGCAGATAGATTTTGGGGTTGAGAAGCTGAGAGAGGAGAAAGCCAGAATGTTCTTGGTCCACATTTTTAACTTTCTCTGCTGTTTAATGTTTTTATCACAAGCAAATGCTTTGTTCATGTGGAGATTTTTACTAAGAATAGTTTTAAGGCCACCTTTTAATCCCAGCACTCAGGAGGCAGAGGCAGGCAGACCTCTGAGTTTGAGGCCAGCCTTGTCTACAAAGCAAGTTCCAGGACAGCCAGGGCTACCCAGAGAAACCCTTAGAAAAACCGGGGAGAAAAAAGAAATACTTTAAATAATAGAAGTAGAAACATAGAAAGTCTTAATATTTACTGTATTGGCTTAATATCAGCCTAAAACGTTATATGACATTTTAGACAACACTCACTAACCACCAAGGAGATACTACAGTAGGCACAGAAAAAGATAAAGGAATAAACTCTGAGAGTATCCTGACACAGAGTAAATCCTCAGAACTCAGAGGAAGACAGTGAGGGACGAGCCAAAGAACAAAGAGACCAAGAGGTCAGAAAAGGATAAAGTGGCAGCTATGTGACCTCTGTAGAGAGAATCGAGTTAGAAGTGAACAGATTAAATTCCCCAAACAAAGGACAGGGTGGCTCAAGGTCCAGGGACTGGGGAAATCACTCAATGAGGACCTGACTTCAAATCCCCAGTGTTCATGCAAAAAGCCAGGTATGGCCTTGTGTGCCTGTAATTCCAGCACTGGGAGGTGGAGGCAGGACTTGCTGTGCAGGTAGTTTAACTAATCAGTGAGTTCCAGATTCAGTGAGAGATCTCTTTCAAAAATTAAAGTGAAGAAAAAAAAACAAATTAAATTAAAAAAGCTAGGCGGTGGTGGCACATGCCTTTAATCCCAGCACTCGGGAGGCAGAGGCAAGTGGATCGCTCCAAGTTTGAAGCCAGCCTGGTCTACAGAGTGAGTTCCAGGACAGCCAGGGCTGTTACACAGAGAAACCCTGTCTCAAGAAACCAAAAAAATAAATAGATAATAAATAAATAAAGTGAAGAAAAATTTAGATGATATTTGACATTGACCTTTGACCACCACACACACACATTCTACTACGACCAACAACAACAGCAACAGTAACAAAAAAACAGCCCAACAATACACTGTCTACAAGAAACTCATCATTAAACACACAGGAGCTGAAAGTGAAGACATGGGAAAAGACATCCCATGCAAGTGGAAGTGAATGGAGGCAGCTGTGGTTTATACTAAACAAGATCAGCTGTGGCATCACAACTCCCACCAGAGATAATGAAGACCATTAATTATATTTTTAAATGAATTGAACATGAAAATAGTTGTGAATATTCACACACCCAACACCAAAGTGTCCACACATAAAGTAAATGCCACCAGATCTGAAGGGAGAGACGGACGGAAGTGTGGTAGTGATAGCTGTCGGTACCCCACTCTGCCATGACCCTCTCACCCAGAAGGCCTGTGGGGGAACAGCAGAGCCACATGGATGAGCAGACAAACTTCCCACTCAACAACAGAAAGCAAATTCTTCCCACAGACATAGACCCCATGATGATGACATGTCGGGGTCACCAAAGACATCTCCACAGAGGTAAGAGCGGAGTCATCCGAACTGTTTTCTAACCACAGTGGGCTCAGCTGGAGAGCAACAGCAGTGCCAATATGAGAAAATGCCTTGAAATTAAACAGCCATTGGGCCACAGAGGAGCTGAAATGGAATGTTTAAGTATTCCAAGACAGATGAAAATAGTGACAGCAGAGCAAAGCTTACTGTCACCGCAAAGAGTACCAGGAAGGAGGTCACAGCAAGAATGACTGACTGCCTTTGAAACAGAAACGGGCCAGCAAGACAGCTCCAAGGGGGAGACGCTGGCCGCACAAGCCTGCCAACTGGGTTCAGTCCTCAGAACCGTTGTGAAGGATGGGAGGGGAGAACCACAAAGTCGCCTGACCTCCACATGTGCTATGTGCACACACACACTCACACATACACACACACATACACCATACCACACCACACCACACACACACACACACACAGAGCACACCACGCCAACAACAATAAAAATTTTTAAAAGAATCTGATGGGGGGCTTTTTGGGGTTTTTGTTTGTTTGTTTGTTTTTGTTTTTGTTTTTGTTTTTTGTTTTTTTGAGACAGGGTTTCTCTGTGTAGCTTTAGAGCCTGTTCTAGATATCGCCCTGTAGACCAGGCTGGCCTCAAACTCATAGAGATCTGCCTGGCTCTGCCTCCTGAGTGCTGGGATCAAAGGCGTTCGCCACCACTGTCCGGCTTTCTGATAGGTTTTTAAAGAAACATTTCAAATAAATAACCTTATTTTATGCCTAAAAGAACTACAAAAAAGAATAAACTAAGCACAAAAATTGACAAAAGAAAAGAGTAAAGATTACAGCAGACATCAGTCCAATAGAGACTGGGAAAAAAAAAACAACAGAAGAGATCAGCGTGACTATGGTGGTTTGAAAGAGAATGGCCCCCATAGGTTCATGTATTTGAATGCTTGGTCACCAGAGAACAGAACACTTTGTAAGGATTAGATGTGGCCTCACTGGAGTGGGTGTGGCCTTGTTGAAGTGAGTGTGGTCTTGTTGCAGTGGGTGTGGACTTGTGGAGGTGGGGTGGCCTTGTTGGAGTAGGTGTGGCCTTGTTGGAGTAGGTGTGGCCTTGTTGGAGTAGGTGTAGCCTTGTTGGAGTAGGCATGGCCTTGTTGGAATGGGTGTGGTCTTGGAGGAAGTGTGCCACTGAGGGTAGACTTTGGGTTTTCAAAAGCCCAAGACAAGCCCAGGACTCTCTCTTTGTGCTGCCTTCAGATCCAGATATAACTCTGAGCCCCTCTCCAGCACCGTGTCTGCCTGTGTGCCGTTGTGTTCCCAGCCATGACGATGATGGACTGAACCTCTGAACTGTGAGCCACCCCAATTAAATGCTTCCCTTCATAAGAGCTGCCATGGTCATCTGTCTCTTCGCAGCCACAGAACACTGACTGAGACCGTGACTAATCCTCTTTTTTCCATTTTATTCTGTGTATGTGGGTGTTTTATCTGCATGTGTGTCTGTGTACCACGTGCTATGCAGTGCCCATGAAGCATCAGACCCCCTGAGACTGGAATTTACTGAATATGTTTACTGGCCACATGGAATTTAATTAGAAGTTAACAATAGCAATAGACATGGAAACATCCCCAGAATGTTTCTGTTTCTAACAGAAGAGACAGGCGTTTTCAAATACTCACACTAGTCAGGCATGGTGCTGCATGCCAGTCATCCCAGCACTTGAGGGTGACGCGTAGATTGTGACATTACTGTGGGTCATGACCACGTGTGGTTGTGTAACTGAAGCCAGGGGCCACAAAAAACTGCTAACAGTAAAGATTTCTGAACCAAAAATTAATTAAAACCAGACGTGTTGACGAATTTGAGATGTCCCTGCAGTGCTGACCTGTTAGGCATCTTCTGACTTCATCGTGGCCTCTGTTCTGAATGAGGACACACCACCATGCCATTCCAATAAGCACAGTTCAAAATACCTGGGCTCAGATTCATGACTACTGTATGCTACAAAATCAGGGTTTTTACTGGACGCACATGGTTTTCCATTCTTATAGAAACATAATGGCTTAATTACAGAGAACAAAGCAACCTGTCCCATCCTTCCTCGGCATGTGTCAAAATAGATCTTTGGACTGCATGGTGTTAGAGACGTTAAAAGTTGCTGTGTGTGTTGCTGACTTGAGTTACACATTAAAAAAAATCTTGAATTTTGACTTAGTACTGAACTAAAATTGCAACAATTCCTGACATGCCCCTAAGCATACTTCCACCATTCTATGCTGTGTATTTATGCAAAGAGGCATTCTCTGTATTGATGGTTCTAAAATCAAAATATTGATCAACTATGAAAAACACTGAAGATGTCTTCCATTCAGCTCGAGTTAATTCTTCATGTGAAAATAAAGTAAGCACACTGCTGTGAGATGTCTTTCTGTATGCTATGAACATGTGTGGCTCCCATTGGATAATAAATAAGGTTGTTTTGGCCTATGGCAAGAAAGCTTACAGTCAGGCAGGAAATCCAAGCAGAGATACAGAGAGAAGAAGGGTGGAGTCGGGAGAGATGCCAACCCGCCTTGAAAGGAACAGCAAGATGCCAACAGACTGGTAAGGCCAGGCCATGTGGCAACATATAGATTAATAGGAATGGGTTAATTTAAGATGCAAGAGCTAGCCAGCAAGAAGCCGAAGCCATAGGCCATACAGTTTGTAAGTAAAAAAGCCTCTGAGTGATTATTTTTATAGGTGGCTGTGGGACCAAGGGTGGGAGAGATTGTCTGGACCTCGGGGCCAGGCAGGACAGGAGAAACTTCCCACTACAGCACATGCATGCATCTCATTAGCATGCAAATTTAATTTCATCTTTAATAAATGATAAAAAATATGTATACTAAAAAATTTTTTTTAATTGTGTTCACCAGTATATGCACGTGAGTGCAGAGCCTGAAGAGGACAAAAAAAAAAAAAAAAAACAACCAGATCTCTGGAAGCTGGAATTACAGGTAGTGAGCTGCCCGATGTGTGTGCCAGAAACTGAACTCAAGTACCCTGGAAGAGCAGTACACGTTCGTAACCATTGAGCCATCTTTCCAACGCACCACATCAAGAACTGCTTTAAAATATAGTCCTTTATGTTTTTTATCAGCAATTGTCTGCTTTGTACACCAATTTTATAGACCTGAATACCCAGGGTCGTGTAAATTTTCTCAGGCACCGGGAGTCATGAGAGAAAAACCTTTAAGCAGCCCTGCTCCAGTCCTGTCCAGTTCTGAGTTGGAGCACACGGGTCAAGGGCACAGTCCCCAAGACTGCCCCCTTGAGATACAGCCACAAGTCAGTGTCCCCTCAGCTTCCAGTCAGCAGGCTACAAATTAGGGTCCTTCCTTCAGCTCAATTAATTTGCTACACTGACTCACAGAGCCCAGAAAAACAAGCCAACTGACCCAGCAGCAGTCTGAGGGGACCCAGACCCACCATCAGGGCCAGCCTGGCCAGAAGTACCCAGAGTCCTGCAAAACAGGCTGAACACAGTTATGTCGTCATAGTGAGAAAGTACAGATTCAAGCCAGCTGAGGGGAGAGGCATGGGAGGCTCCCAGGTCTCTTGCCACAGAGAACAACAGGCACATCCCAATATAACAGTCCAGGGTGTTGCCAGCCAGACTCTGAGTCCATAGTCTACTGGGATCCATCATGGAGGCACAGGGGGCGCCCACATAGCTGATATCAGTATCCAACCCCTCTAGAGGTCAGCTGATACCTTGTGTCTCACATTGGTGTGACTCAAAGCCACCAGGCAAAGGAGGCCAGGACTCCCTGCACTGGACAGCCAGAGTGAGTCCCTAGGGTCAGTGTGTGTGAGCTAGAGACTGATGACTCATTGAAGTGGGTGAAAGGGGGATCTTTCCAGATTCTCGGACTGAATGTGATAACAGTCTACACACTAGTTGGGGGCAAAAACCTCTGAAGAGCAAAACCCCCGAGTGGCATGGGCCTCAGAGCTGTCGGCCAAGCATCTGTCTGTCTGGAAGACCTGGCGAAAACGTTCTGCAGAGGAGGCTGAATGGAGAGCTTTGCCTGGACATGTGAGGCCTGGGTGCCAGAGACAGCAAAGTGGGCAGAGAGGCGGAGACTAAGGAAATACAGACACAGGAGAGAGAAGGGGAGAGAGAGAGGGAGAGAAAGAGAGAGAGGGAGGGAGAGAGAAAGAGAGAGAGAAAAGGAGAGGGAGACGGGGAGTAGATGAAGAGAGGTTGACAGACACAGGAGAGAGAAAATGAGGCAGAGAGAAGAGAGAGACAGGAAAAGAAAAGGCAGAGAAAAGAAGAAAGAAGAGAAATATGAGAAACATAGAGACATGTGGGGAGGGGCGACTCTGCGTAGCCAGGGACGGTCTACAGTTGGCTCAGCACCCCACAGACCAGCCCTCTCCTGCCTCCCCTTCTCTCAGGCCCCTGCTTCAAGCCCTATGTCTTCTATGGGCCAGAGCACCACCAGCCTCCCTGATACCACGTGGGTCCTGCACCAAAGGGGCCATGTCTGCTGTGGGATGATACCTGGAGCCTGGCCCAGGGACCCAGAGCCAGCATGTAGCTGAGAAGAGGGGGTGCCTGTCTTCCCACAGCATGAGACACACCTGCCAGACCCGAAAGGCTCCACAATTAGACATCCTTGATTCCTGCAGATGTGAAAAGCATCTTAACTTTTCACCCCCAGCTCTGTCCACCCAGGCGCTGCCCTGCCCTCTGGTTCTGTCTCATCTCCATTTCCTCCTCTCCCTCTGTTCCCCTCTGCCCTTTCATGGGCCATGGAGCTCAGCATCTGTCTCCCACCTGCAATCTAGACATTCTCCCGTGCAAAGGAGCCTCAGCCTGTCGCAGAACTGACCGCACACTGGCTCCCCACTCCCATCCTCTGTCACACACACGGGGACCCGGGATGCCCCAGGTATTGCTCAGAAACCGATGGCTCCATGGGGGTGTTGTCAGCGGGGGCAGAAGCTCCGCTCCCTACCTTGGGGGAAGGCAGATTCCCTAAAGCGCTGAGCCTTCTCGCCTGCCAGGGACCAACTTAAGGAAGTTGAGAAACGGAGTCCGCTGGGTGGTTGCTGGTGGGTGGAGGATGGAGGACTCTTGGCAGGGCCAGGGGACTGGGGTACCTTTACCCTCACCCCAACTCCCCTAAATGCACAACACTGAACTTATGGCTGATGCTCAGTTTCCTGTGGAAACCAGCACAGGGTGCCCTACTGAAGGACACCAGCGTGGAGAAAGGACCTGCAGAGCCAGAGAGCACCAAGGCGGTGACCTTCTCCCACCTTTCTCTGGTCAAAAGAGAACACATGTCCTTGACCCCTGGTGCTCCTGCTTCTGACCATCGTCTGCCCACTTTCCTTCTCCAACAGGAGAGTGGCGGCTTGTGGCAGTACTTACACTGAATTTTACTGGGAACCAAAACAATTAAAAGATGATGAAGCCATTGAGATGGCTGAGGAGGTAAAGGTGTCTACCGCCAAGCCTGTTGACCTGGTTCAGTCCCTAGAACCCACATGGCAGAAGAGAATCAGCTCCCACAAGCTGTCCTCTGACCTCTGTGGTCATGCACATGAACATTCTGTGGTATACACATGTACACAGGCACACATGTACACACATGCCCATGCGAACACACACATATGCACGCACTCACATGCCCACACACATACACATACACACTCTCACATGCATTCTCTCTCTCTCTCTCTCTCTCTCTCTCTCTCTCTCTCTCTCTCTCTCATACACACACACACACACACACACACACACACACACACACACACACACACATGCATGCATCTGCATGCACCAAACAGAAAATTAACTAATTAAATGTAAAGAGAAAAAGAGAAAGTAAATCCTTTAAAGGCCAAACTACCCATCTGCCTTCCTGATGAGGTCTCCTTTCACCCCTGGCTCCACTGCCCCTGGCAGCCTTCTATTATTCACCACCCTGCCCCCCCCACCCCGCCTCAGGACCTTTGCACTCTCTGAGCCATCAGAATGCTCTTCTCAGGCTGGAGAGACCGCTCAGTGGATAAGAGCGCACACTGCTCTGACAAAGGACCCCAGTTCACTTCCCAGCACCCACAACTGCCATAACTCCAGCTCCAGGGGATCCAGTGCTCTCTCCTAACCCCCAAGGACACCTACACACATGCACACTTGCATACACACAGAGACACAGAGACACATAAACAAAATTTTTTTTTTGTTTTTTTGAGACAGGGTTTCTCTGTGTAACAGCCCTGGCTGTCCTGAAACTCGATTTGCAGACCAGGCTGGCCTTGAACTCACAGAGATCCACCTGGCTCTGCCTCCTGAGTGCTAAGATTAAAGGTGTGCACCACCATGACTGGATCCACATAAATCTCTTTAAATACAAAAAGATCTCTTTAAAAATTAAAAATGCTTCTCCCCAGCTGCCTGTGTGATTCACACACCCCTTACCCAGGACTTTGCACAATCCTTGCCTTGGCAGAAATGAGCCCTGTATAAGATCATGGCATCAGGCCACATCAGGGCACACTGGGTCAGGAAGCCCTGGGGCCCCTTTTCTCAGCCTTATTTCCCATGGGCATTTTCTCCTGCTGTGGCTGAGTGTGCACCTGTGTGTGTGTGCACGCGTGTGTCTATTGCGTGTGTCTATGTGTGTCTGTGTGATCTGTGTGTGCACCTATGGGTGTGGGTGTATCTGTATGATCTGAGTGTGCACCTGTGGGTGTGTCTGTGTATCTGTGTGATCTGAGTGTGCACCTGTGGGTGTATGTGTGCTTGTGTGATCTGAGTGTGCACCTGTGGGTATGGGTGTGTCTGTGTGATCTGAGTGTATATCTGTGGGTGTAGGTGTGTCTGTATGATCTTACTGCACTAGAGTGAGCCTCTGAATGCGTGGCCAGTATGTGTCCCCAGGGTGAGGATGCCTTAGTCAGCCTGTGGACTGTATGACTGTGGCCAGAGCCCATGCCAGGGAGTCAGTCACCTGACAAGTCCACAGCAACGGCTCTGAGGAACACAGTCCCTGACAGGGGCCAGTTCCTCCCTCCAGACACCTTCAGTGTCCTTTGCTGCTCCCTGGCCATGACAAGGCTGAGTGTGCAGAGAGCAGTGAGGTCCTCTGCTTCTAGTTAATGGAGGTACTGCCAGGGAGGATGCCGAATACCTCCGCACAGACAGTCATTATCTCTAAACATAGCTGCTTCCCACACCGCCACCATCGGATGCTGGGAAACCTCAGGCCGAGTCAGCTCTCTGCCACCTCCCCCAGGATCACGCATAGCCTAAAGAAACACCAAAGAGGCATAAGCCACTAGAACGCTCTCACCCCACCCCAGAATGGGGCAGAGCAACCAATGCCCTGACGTGCTGAGACCCCCCAGACCCTTCCACAACACTGTCACCTGAGTGACCCAGTCCCAGAGTCAGATCCAGAGTCAGCACAAAGGTGGATGCAGAGCAGGTCTGGGGTGCAGTAGCTGATATTAGGTTCCCGGGGGTTGGGGTCAAGCACAACATGGAACACAGGCATAAAGAGAAGTTTCTGCCCAGGGCAGCAGCCTCCAGCCATCCTCCCCTACCAACTCCAGCTCAGAACCAGATCTGTAGCCTCTCCCACAATCAGAGGACACGTTTTTGCAAAGGCTAGGAGCTCCCTGGGTGAAAAACCTACAAACAGCTTGACATATGTTACAGAGCAGATGTCTACCCTTTGACCTGTAGGGAGCCCGTGGTCATGTGGTTTGGGGCCACTTCTGTGCGTACCTGCACATCAGCTGTGGGTTCTGTCTCAACTCACAGGCACTGCCTCACAGCTCAAAGAGCTGCTCCACCCTCTGGCAAAGGGTCCCAGGACTTACCCCAAACCAATCAACGGGTTCAGTTGGGGTACACTCTCCAGCTCCTCCACCACCACCTGTGGAGTGACCCTGAAGTACGAGCTGTGTGCCACTCAAAGGTCCCTCCAGGGCCGATTGCTACACAGGGACCAGGTGACTAAAGAACCATGTACCTGTTCAGCACTATGCTGTTCATGACCTACATCCCCATCCCTGTGGTACCCTTCCACTGCCAAGTAAACCGCTCACCCTCAAATCCTACCTCGGGGTCAGCTTCTGGGGGCGGGGCGCAAATACTGGCAGCCACCAGGCTTTCCCTAAGGTCAGCCTGATGCACCACTCTTGAACATGAGGGACAGACGGAAGGCCGGATATTTGCAAAAAGCCTCCAGCATGAGCACCAAGCAGGAGAATTTAGAACAAACACCATGTGGCCATCTCTGCGATGGTCGCCTTTCTGTATTCATGCCCAGCGGGGGTTTCGGCTCAGGACTGGCTGTGTGGCCAGCGTGCAGGAGAGATGATCGGCCCTCTGAGGCAAGGGTTCCAAGATAGCTACAGCTTCCATCTTGGTTCCCCTTCCCCCGCTCAAGGGACGCCAACTTCCATGTCAGGCAGCCATATGGAGAGGCGCATGTGGCGAGGAACCCAGGCCTCCTGCCAACAACCAAGTGACTGAGCTTGGAAGCGGATCGCTCGTCCCTGTCAAACCTGGCTGACACACTGGCTGCAAAGAGACCCTGATCCAGAGCCACCAGCCTTGCCCTACCAGATCCTGGCCATGGAAGCCAGGAGAGAAAACCATTTGTTGTCTTCAGCTACTGTGTTTGGAGGTTATCTGTGACCTAATACCAGGTGACACGTGGCTCCATGCTCTGCGGAGAGAAGACTTCAAAAGGATCGATCATTAACATCACACAGAAAAGACGGCACATCCATGAGACCGGAAGGAGAATGCTGGGAAGCTAAAAATACAATCACAAATTTAAGTCAATAGAAGCATTGGGGGGAAAGAAACTTGAGAAAGTTCCCAGAACACAGAACAAAAGGCAAAAGCATATACAATAGGAATTGGATTTTGTTTTCCCTTTTAATTAAAGAGTTAGACTATGGAGCCAGGAGGTCCAACATCTGACAGACAGGCAATCCAGAAAGCGTTCTGAGACAAGAGGATAAAATTATCAAAGAAATAATACCCAAAAGTGTCCCACAACTGAAGGGCGCGAGTCTTCAGATCGCAGGATGTATTAAGCCTCCAAAAAGGAAAATAATGGCATAGAGCATTGGTTCCCCCGCCTCCCATTGCTTTAACGAAACACTGGGGGCTGGGTAATTTATGAAGAAAAGAGGTTTGAGAAGCTAAGCTCTCAGCCTGTCATGTCATGTAGGAGGTAAGAAGGTGGGAGGGTGAGCAGGAAGGGCGCCACAGTGAGACCAGAGCCAGAGAGCAGAACAAACCTAGTTCTCCACCGAGAACCGACCAGGGTCCCCGGGAACCACTTTATGTCTGCAGAGTGGTGTCCCAGCACCTCAGTCACAGCCACACTGGGGACCAGGCCTCCAACGCAGGCACCCGGGGACACTCCAAACACATCCAAGCCAACCCCAGGATGATGACTCCGCACACCAAGAACAGAAGCTTCCAGAGAAAGAACAGCTTGACTCAAAATCCCGATGGCTCCGAACTTGTCTACAACAAGGAAATCTGGGTTTAGTGGGGAAAGGCTGCGGGAGAGCCGGCGAAATTGGTTTCAAACAGGCGCCTGAACTGAACTGACGGAACGGAAAACCACGGGGAATTTTCAGAGAGCGTGGTGCGCTTAGACCAGGGACGGGCTGGAGAGATGATGGCTCCATGGTTAAAAGCACTGGCTTCTCTTCCAGAGGACCCAAGTTCAAGTCCCAGCATCCACATGGCAGCTCACAACTGTCTGTAACTCCAGTGCCAGAGGATCTGACACCCTCCTCTGACCTCCACGGGCACCAGGCACACACATAGTACCGAGCCATACATGCAGCCAAAGCCCATACACATAAAAAGAAACAAGTAGGCCAGACTGTGGTGGTGCACACCTTTAATCCCAGAACTCAGGAGACAGAGGTAGACGGATCTCTGAGTTTGAGGCCAGCCTGGTCTACAGAGAGAGTTCCAGGACAGCCAGGGCTGTTACACAGAGAAACCCTGTCTCAAAAAAAAAAAAAAAAAAAAAAAAAAAAAAAAAAAAAAAAAAAAAAAAAAAAAAAAAAAAAAAAAAAACCAATAATAATAATTTTAAAACAAGACTAGAGAGTGTCTCAGCCAGGGTTCTCTAATGGAGCAGAACTGCTAGAACAGATGTATGGTGAAAGGATTTATTGCATTGGTTACATAGAGGTGGTCTGGTACCCCAACAATAGCTATTACCTTCATGCTAGAAAGGCTGAGAACCCTATAGGTGTTCAGTCCACGAGGCTAGGTGCCTCTGAGGTCCCAGTGTGGTATGAAGGCCTGGGGGTGGGGTTCCTAGAGGAACACTGGTGCATGCTGGAAGACTGGGGAGGCCAGGTTCTGATGCCAGCAAAGGACAGCAGCAGCTGCAGCTGGGCAGCCACAGCACAGACGCACTCACCAGCAAGGGAAAGACTGAAGGCAGCAGCTGCAGCTGGGCAGCCACAGCACAGATGCACTCACCAGCAAGGGAAAGACTGAAGGCAGGTAGCAGCTGTGATTCAAATCCCTTTATATCTGGGCAGCTGCCAGACGGGGCTGCCCAGTCTGGGGGAGGGTCTTTCCTCTCAGGTAAACCTTCCTGGGAAAACTCATAGATTTGCCCAGAGGTTGTGTCTCTTAGTTGATTCAAATCCAATTAAGTTGCCAAGCAAGATGGACCATGACGGGGAACAAAAGGTGAAACTTGTGGAGAAAGCAGCAGGCTGTGTATGCTGGGGCCCCCGTCTGGAGACCTCAGAGCATCTCAGAGCACCTGCTACAGGGAGAAAAGAGGCCAGCTAGTTTGACCATATGCGAAGATGCATGGAGAGATGTGTTAGGTGTGTAAAAACCTAAGCCATTACCAACTCCAGGATAAACCAAGACAGCAGTGATAGTCCACAGAAACACCTGAGTAAGTGTGAGCTATGAGTACATGTCCAAGGTGCATGCAGCAGATAGGAGGTTTGAAAATATTTTAATGAAGACTTTAACCTACAGGTCCACAAACGACGGCCTATCATCTGGCTTATCACTAAAGAAAACTTAAAGCAGTCCTAGCTCACACATGCTGTCTAAGGGACTTGAGCTGTAACGGTGAAGCTGAATAGTTGCAGTCTGTGTGACTCATAAAGCCAAAATCGTTTGCTATTAGGCCCTTCACAGAAATACATGTGTGTGTGTATATGTGTGTGTGTGTGTGTGTGTATTACTGTATACATATATGTGTGTGTATATATTCCTGTTTTAAATGATTGATAGTCCCAACAGGGAACATTTGAAAGGACTGTGGTGGGACACTCCAATGGAATATTATTGATTCCTAAAAAGTAATATAGCATTGTCCCTGCTAAAACCATGGGTGAACTTTAGGATCCTCCACTGAGTAAAAGAAGACAGGCACAAGAGACCATCCACTATATGGCTCCATATAAGTGTCCAAATCAGGGGAATCCACAGACAAGAAGTAGAGTGGCCTTCGAGACCAGGGTATGGAGCAAGAACACACTTTTCCAGGCGATAAACCTGTGCTTGACACTGGGGATGGTGGCTATGTGATGGGCATGCTCAAGGGACGAATCCTGCGGAGACTTTGTCCTTCAGACTGCTAGGACAAAACGCACAGACTGTGTGGCTTATGGACAACAAATGTATTCACACAGTCTGGAGGCTTAAAGCCCAGGTGAGGTGAGGAAGGAACCCACGACTGGGGGTGAGACTTGCCCTGGACAGTAGCCTTCTCACATCACAGGGCTCTCACATGGTGGGGGAGCAAAGACACTTTCAGAGGCTCTGAGGGACTCTGGGGGACTCCTGAGGGCTTGAGGGAATGGAACTCATGGTCCTGCCTATGCTAGCCAAGACTTCTGCCACTGCGGATGGCTCAGTGGGCCGGAGAGACTGTTTATGGATCTGAATGCTTGCTGTGCAAACACAAGGATGTGAGTTCAAATCCCAGCACCTGTGGAAAGCCAGGCCTGGCTGCACCCTCACCTCTGACCACTGTTGGCAGGGCCAGGGGCAGGAGTATCACTGGGGCTGGCTGGCTGCCAGCCTCATGCCAGGCTCAGTGAGAGACTCTGTTTCAAGTGAATGAGGCAGAAAGTGATAGATCAGGGTGCCAACATCCTCCTCTGGCCTCTGGCCATGGACACAGGTGTATTACCACGTGCACATACACCACATCTGTACAAATGAGAGGGGGGTCTGCCGCCGAGCTCTACCTGCAGCCCTTGCTTTTGTGTTTATTTTGTTTGTAGACAGTTTTCCTAATTAGCTCAGGATGACCTTGAACTCAAGACTCCTACCCCAACTCCCTAATGCTGGAATTGCAGGCAAACACCACCACACTCTGTTCTCAGATATCCTGGGATGGACACTAATCCTTTTCTCAAGGGTTCTGCCCTCGTAGTTCAACTGCCACCCCCTTAAGAATGAGGATTTCAATATGCAGAAGAAGGAGGCATCACACACAGATGTCTAGACCACAGCATGCGGCTGGGAATTGGGTCTCAATGAAGCTGCTCATACACAAGAGAAGGCTGTACCCCGGAACTCAGAGCCAACCCCAGCTACACTCCAGCCTGAGAAAGAACACACATCCTGAGTTGGCCACCAGGTTAGAGGGGCAAAGCATGATCCTACCCAGATGCCACAGGATACACTGAGGCGCAGCTGTTCCTACCATGGGTTCATTGCCTTGATGTAATTTCCAGCAGAGCCGAGAGGAGTCTCTGGAAACTCAGAGCAGATATGCGTGCAGAAGGACCATGGCTGCAGAGAGCTGTGTAGCCTGAGGGCGGGACTAAGGACTGGGGGAAGGGGTGATGAGCCCGGGGGGTGGGGGGACTGGAGGTGAAGGGCTGTGCACACCTCGGAGTGCCCTGGGGAGGAGTCAAGCGTGTGCAGACACTGACCTCACAAAGGAACGGCTGATGGGGCTGTCCAGACCTGTCCTCAAGTCTTCCACCCAACTTAGCCAGCACTGTGTCACCCCACACAGCTGCAGGGGCTCATGGGATCTTCTCTGGCCCTTCCCCCTCCCTCACCTGATTGACCTCATCCACCTCAGCTCCTTCTCTACCTCCTCAAAAGACCTCCCAGGCAGAGGCACTGGCGAGCTGCCTCCTCTTCCCAGAGTCCCCTACACAAACTGCCCAGTTCACATCCATCTTAGCACAGCTTCCTGAACAGCTAATCCTAACCCAAGCAGCAGACAGCCCTGGGCTCGGCAAACCTTCTGTGAAGGTCACACAGGAAATAAGTAGGTTGAGAGAGGGAGCCATCCCTCTGTTTGTCAACTGCTCAGCCCTGCCCTTGTATCTCAAAGCAGCCAACAGTAATAAGTAAACAAATACACAGATCTCTGTTCTAATAAAACTTTATGTCCAAAAGCAGACAGAGGGCCAGATTTGGTCTGTAGGCTTCCTCTTACTGGCCTGTTTGACTTCACATATTGCCTCTGCCTTCTTCAGTGATGTCTCTCCAGAGCAGGCAGAGGGAGACTACAAAAGGCATAGCCAAACATGAAAGGAGACTCGGGAAAGAGGCTGAAGAATGGGGAGGTGGGAGTGAGGGAGCATTTCTTTTAGCACAGGAAAACTGAGAGACTGGTCTTTACTATGCCGGCTATTCTTGGTGGAAAGATCCTCCATTGAAGAACTGCCTTCATCAGACCGGCCTGTGAGTGTGTCTGTGGCCATTTTCTTGATTGTTGGTTGATGTGGGAGGGCCCAGCCCTGTGGCACCATCCCTAGGCAGGTGGGCCTGTGCTGGGTAAGAAAACAGTGTATGAGCCTGGGAGCACATCAGTAAGCATGGGAGCACGTCAGTAAGCACAGGAGCACGTCAGTAAGCACGGGAGCACGTCAGCAAGCACGGGAGCACGTCAGTAAGCACAGGAGCAGTCAGTAAGCACGGGAGCACGTCAGTAAGCACGGGAGCACATCAGTAAGCACGGGAGCATTCAGTAAGCACGGGAGCACGTCAGTAAGCACGGGAGCACATCAGTAAGCACGGGAGCATTCAGTAAGCACGGGAGCACGTCGGCAAGCAGGGAGCACGTCAGTAAGCACGGGAGCACGTCAGCAAGCAGGGAGCACGTCAGCAAGCACCGGGAGCACGTCAGCAAGCACGGGAGCACGTCAGTAAGAACGGGAGCACGTCAGCAAGCACGGGAGCACGTCAGCAAGCACGGGAGCACGTCAGCAAGCACGGGAGCACGTCGGCAAGCACGGGAGCATTCAGTAAGCACGGGAGCACGTCGGCAAGCAGGGAGCACGTCAGTAAGCACGGGAGCACGTCAGCAAGCAGGGAGCACGTCAGTAAGCACAGGAGCAGTCAGTAAGCACGGGAGCACGTCAGTAAGCATGGGAGCACGTCAGCAAGCACGGGAGCACGTCAGTAAGCACGGGAGCACGTCAGTAAGCATGGGAGCACGTCAGTAAGAACGGGAGCATTCAGTAAGCACGGGAGCACGTCAGCAAGCACGGGAGCATTCAGTAAGCACGGGAGCACGTCAGTAAGCACCAGGAGCATTCAGTAAGCACAGGAGCACGTCAGTAAGCACGGGAGCACGTCGGTAAGCACGGGAGCACGTCAGTAAGCACCGGGAGCACGTCAGTAAGCACCGGGAGCACGTCAGTAAGCAGAGTTCCTACGTGGTTTCTGCTTCAAGTTCCATCATTGAGTTCCCTCAATAATGGACTATATATAACTCGTAAAAACGAAATAAACCCTTTCTTCCCCAAGTAGCTTATGGTCATGGTGTTTATCACAGAAACCAAACTAGGACACTTAAAACTCTTGTACCCCCTCCTCATACGATCCCAACGGCAGGTCAAAGTATCATTATTCCCAAGTTCACCCTGGGGAACCTATGAGTTTATTGGGCTTATATCAGAGCACAGTGCGAGGATACGAAGTACAGAGAGGATGACCCTAGACCAGCCACACTGGGAGGTCTGCACCCAGCATGGATGATGGCTTCCCCAAAGCCACATAGATGAAGCCCCCTTTCTGTTGACTTTCCACAGCGTATCCCCTCCTTGAGCCCCCCAAGACCATGTGCAATTAGGGCAGATTGCATATTCGTACCTGGGAGGATTGCCTGGAATCTCAGGTGAGGAGCCACTGACCCTCCCCATCTCCTCCTTCTCTGAGGGAATGTCAACAGTCCATGGGACCATAATGATTGATGCTTGCAAACAGATACAGCTAATTTGATGATGATGGCACCTGTTTTGCTCAGAGGGTAGCCTTCCTCCCGCTCCCCCCCCCCCGCCCCCGTTCAGCAAGCAACCAAGGTCCCAGTCACACAGCAACCCTCCCTGGGTCCCACAAAGGACACAAAGCTGGGAACTAGCCACTTTGAGCACCCGATATCAAAGTGTGAGGAAGGGGCCATCATAAAGCCAGCCATGGCCATGTGGAGGAGCACAGGGGCGGTCATTAAGTACCCTGGGAGCTATCAAGCTGGTGCTGGGGTGCCACCCAGGGTCTCCCACAAACCTGCCAAACACTCTACCACTGAGCCAAGCCCAGCACACTTCCTTGCTTTTTAAAAGAAATCATAAACTTCTCTTGCCAAATGGATCCACACAGGAGGGAAGGCTGGACAGAATGTCCTGGGCAAGAAACCTCGAGACCCCATGAGCCCAGCTTGCTGCTGTGGCAGGGGGTGGAGGGAGAGAAAGGTGGGGACATCGTGTGCTTGGACATAAACTATGTCAATGAAGGAGACCTTGGGCTAGGGGTCCAACACAGGCTGTGCAGACTCACTCTATGGGTGGTTTTTAAAGTCCAGGAGAGTTCACTACCATAAAAGGGAAGGGTTCGGGATGCTCTTAAATGGGGAGGAGAAAACCTAGACAGAGACTCAAGAGCCCTGATGTCCTCTCCCTCCTCCTTCCTGTTCATGTGTGTGGGATGCCCCTCCCCACCCTCCCTCCATCCTCTTACCCTCTCTGTCTATTTGTGTCTGTCTCTCTGGGTTTGTCCTCCATACCTACACCTCTGTATGACATTCCATCCACCCTGCCCCTTACCTGAAGCTCCCCAGGCTCCTCCCTGGAGGCTTCCAGGTGCCCAGGTAGGAGTTGGCGATGAGGCTGTGTGTGGTGATGGTTTTCTGGGACAGGAAGAAGCCTGTGCCAGCCCAGAGAGAGGGGCGATCCTCTCTCAGAGCCACAGAGCAAACAGCAGACAAAGCTGTCCCAGCACTGTGTGACCCGGACCCAGTGGTGGACAGAGAGGAGGAGGACATGAGCCTGGCTCGCCTGGAGCCTCCCTCAGCCAATGTAGGCCCTTGTTGCTTAAGGGAAATCAATTGACATGCTTAGCTAATGTGTGTGCGCATTCATGTGGACACCAGAGATCACCTCCTGGAGTCATGGCTCAGGGGCTGTCCACCTTGTTTTTGGAGACAGTGGGTTAGGCCTTCCTATATGAATTAACAGGGAAGAAAATGCCCCATGGACCTACCCACAGGCTGAGCCGGTGGAGGCAATTCCTCACTTGAGGTTCCCTCTGCCCAAGAGACTCTAGTTTGTGTCTGGCATGGGGTAGAAGGTAAAACGGAGGTTGTAGGAGGCCCAGAGGGTGTACACACTCCCTGGTGAGATAATTCAGAGTCCCTTGTCAATGTGCTCCAGAGCAGGGAACGCTGCATCCCTGTCTCTCAGCATCTGGCACAGATGGCCTATGTGTCTCTCACTGCACCATGTGGAGACCCAGGAAAGGATCCACAGAGAAAAAGCGAAATCCATTTAGGGACCTGACGAGAGCCACAGCAGAATATCGGGGAAAACCTTAATGGAGTGGGTGGGAGAACCTGACAGAAAAGCAATCCAGCCGCTCTTCACCTCTCTCTCCTGCTGGCTCCAAGCCTCCAGACCCTCCCCAGAGCAGAGTGCAGAGAAGGAGCAGAGTGCTTTCTCCCAGGTCACTTAGCCCCACTTGGGGCAGCTGATCCTTCCTGCAACGCGTTTTATTCTCCAGTTGCTACAGCACTTCCTGTAATTGATGGCTAGGTTTTAATTAAACATTGATTAGACACTAATTAGTCTAATGATCGGTCTTGGGGAAGAGGTAAGGTTATCAAACACAGGGACGGGGGTGGGGAGCTGGGGGAATTCCCTGAAGGCTGCAGCTTAGGTGAAAATGGGATTTCCGCCTCCCTCCAGGCCAAATGTTTTCTATGATTCAGGCCATTATACTGGAGGCTTTCAATGCGAATTTTCCTAATCGGTTTGCGTCTGATGGAGTCCCAGGTGACGGATGCAGGGAAGATTGAATCCACCGCCTTTCATCAGGTTTCAGCCTCTTACTGCAGTTAAAGAGCCTCTTTTGACTTAGAGAGAGCCGTTCCTTTCTGTCCCCTGATGAAGCCAGCCCAAGCGCTTTGTGGAGAGTGGCGAGTGTCAGAACCCGCTAAGGACTTCTGAGATGCAAAGATGGTGGGCTGTGACCTCCCACACACACACCTGGAGACTGGAGACCAGGTCACCATTTTCTCATCCCTCATTGGCTCGCCCAGAGTTCCAACCAAAGGAAAGGCCAAGTGGCTTGTACAGGCAAAGCTCAGGTCTGAGGCCAGCCTATAAAAGGTAATTACATGGCAGGGCCATTCCCCAAGTGTCTTTGTTGGTCTGGATTCGAAAGAGAACCGGGTGAAATTCCTTAAAGCCTTGTCTTGCTGGCGAGTGGGAGCTGGGGAGACACAGGCAAGAGAGGGGGAACCTAAGAGAGATGGGGCTGGGCCAGGAGAGGCAGGTCCTGAACCTGAACCCCAGGACTGCATACCTGAAAGGTCAGAGCATCCATCGCCTGAGTGGAGAGAGCGTGGAAAAGGCTCTAACTCATGATTCTTCCTCTTACAATTTTAGTAAAATATACAGTGTAAAAATTTACCTTGTGTGTGTAGTGTGTGTGTGTGTGTGTGTGTGTGTGTGTGTGTGTGTGTGTGTGTGTGTGTAGTGTGTGTGTGTAAGTGTGTGTGTGTGTAGTGTGTGTGTGTGTGGTGTGTGTGTGTGTGTGTGTGTGTGTGTGTGTAGAGGAGAGAGAGAAAGAGGGGGAAGAGAGAAAGGGAGGGAGGGAGAGAGCTTAACACAAGCAAGGTAAGAGGTCTGCTCGTGAGCGACACCCCACCCTGTGTCCCTGTTCTTAAGTATACACAAGCACATACTGTCATGGACCATGTTTGGTGCTTGTCAACTTGACACAAACCTAGGCACACGTGGAAAGAGGGAACCTCAGTTAAGAAAATGTCCCCATTAGACTGGCCTGTGGGGCCTTTTCTCAACTAACAACTGAAGGAAGAGGCAGTGCCAGCCCTGTGCGGTAGTCCTGTGTGGTGTAAGAAAGCAGGCCGAGAAAACCACAGCCAGACTGGTTAACTGCAACCAGGCATGGGTGCAGGGAGAGGCTGCGGGGCTTGGACTCACTCTCATGCCGACCATGACAGACAAAGCGAACATGACTATGACATCACAGCCAGACGCACATTCTGACTTCCTGGTGAAGGCTCTGCAGCCTGCCAGGTCAGGGCAGCAGGACCTTCCTCAGAGCCCCTGGATATCAAAAGCTACTGGTGCAGAAAGGGATAAAACAGCCTGCAGTGCTGGGATGCAGCTTGGTTGGTCGAGCGCTCTCCTAGCATGCAGGAAGCCTTGGGCTTGATCCCAGTGATGTGTAAAGCAGGCACGGTGCCATACTCCTGCAACCCCAGTACCCCAGAGGTGGCAGTAGAAGGATCAGGTGCTAAAGGCTATCCTCAGCTATATAATGGCAAGGCCAGCCTGGGCTACATGACACTTTGTCTCAAAGCAAAAAAAAAAAAAAAAAAAAAAGGAAAAGCACAGCTTGAGGCCTTGGAATGCCATGATGGAGGGAAGCTAGAGCCATCCCAGCTCTGGTAACAAGAGGCCCAGGACACTCGGCCCAACCAGAGACTGAGGGAACCTCAGGCAGGTTCACAGGAACAGGCTTACACGGGCCATGTGCAGAAGTATGGGAAAGACACACAAGGAGCCATGTGCCTGGGAGACAGACAGACAACAGGGACCCACAGGCCACTCTGGATCAGTACAGAGGATTCCTGGGCCACCAGGATTGCCAACAGCTAGCTACAAGCAGAGAGATTCTCGGGCCAGTTCCCATCCTGAACATGTCACCTTAGCAGGTGTGACTGGGAGAGGCCAGGATAGGAGGCACAGTCTTACAGGTGACACCTGGGCCTAGGCAGATGGAGACCACCTATGCTTGAAAAGCTAGCTACAGACCCTGGCTACAGAGGACATCTGAAGGAGAGAGCAGAAGCCAGAGAGACCTAGCTTCAAGATGTCAATACGGTAGCATGGTTGACCTCCTCCTGGAGCCTGAGCTTGGAAGCACCTGAACTGGAAGGAGTACCAAACCTGGTGGAGCCCCTGAGCCTGGTGGAGCACCTGAGCCTGGTGGAGCACCTGAGCTCGGTGGAGCACCTGAGCCTGGTGGAGCCCCTGAGCCTGGTGGAGCCCTGAGCCTGGTGGAGCACCTGAGCCTGGTGGAGCCCCTGAGCCTGGTGGAGCACCTGAGCCTGGTGGAGCACCTGAACCTGGTGGAGCACCTGAACCTGGTGGAGCACCTGAACCTGGTGGAGCACCTGAGCCTGGTGGAGCACCTGAGCTCGGTGGAGCACCTGAGCTCGGTGGAGCCCCTGAGCCTGGTGGAGCACCTGAGCCTGGTGGAGCCCCTGAGCCTGGTGGAGCACCTGAGCCTGGTGGAGCCCCTGAGCCTGGTGGAGCACCTGAACCTGGTGGAGCACCTGAGCCTGGTGGAGCACCTGAGCTCGGGGGAGCACCTGAGCTCGGTGGAGCACTGCAGCCAGGAGGCACATCCAGCACTTGCTAGCCTTAGGACCGGCTGCCCTGTCTCCTCCCAGCCCACCTTCTCTTCTGCTGACCCAGCAAAAGCCTCCAGGCAGCTCTCAGGTCTTCCCTCTCCCAGAAGCCACTCTGCCTCCTGCCTGTCACTGAGCTGGCATTTTTTGGGGGTTATCCCACCTGACTCCACCAACCCCACAGCTATTGCCTCGAAGGCTCATTTCAAGATACGTAGAAGATGCCACCTGCCAGCTTAAGTGCCTGTTCCATCCATCCTGATGCCCTGATCCACTTGAGCTCAGCTTGGGACAACTCTTTGGTCAAATTGCCTCTTCATACATGAAGAGACCCCAAAAAGGCTGGGGTGGGATAAGGCCTCGGGATCCAGGCTGGCATGGGGGCTACGGAAGGTGATGAGAAGGATAGACCACCTCAGCTGCCCGGTTAAAGTTAATACCAAGGCTGCCCCCAGAGCCCGGAAGTAGGGCTGGACCGTCCTTCACCAGGAGACCTGGGAGAGACCACAGCTGTCTCAGGGCTCTGCCTGCATGCAGAAGAGGGTGGCAGCTGAGGAGGAAGGGTGGTGAGCGCCCACACCCGAGTGCTGCTGTCCTTTGGCTGCTGAAGTCAGTGCTGTACCTGCCTACTTATGCCAAGCCCTTGGGCATATGTCGGGTGCAGAAATCAGAGCCAACCCTGCTGGAGAGAGGAGCCTGTGGCACTGGGGGATGTGACAGTGGAAAATTCCAGATGCCACAGGTTCCAGAAGCCCAACTCCCTGCAGTAGATGGCTCCGCAGAGCAAGAGATGAAGTGACAGGCGGTTCCGAAGGACACAGAGGATGTCAATCATGGGATAACCAGGCCTGATCCTGCCTCGAGGTCCTATGCCAAGAAGTCTCAGGGCAAAGGTCAGACAGGATACAAACAGATCACGGGAGCCTACTGGGGCCACACCAGATGTTCACTTAGTCATTGACAAACATTTATTACTGCCAGAGACTGAGCGTGAGGAGCAGAGACTACGTGCTGAACGGGGAAAGAGCAAGAGTAAGGGCCGCGAATGAGTGGGGACTGAAGGCTGAAGCCAGGCTGCAGAGTCCACCGGGGCCACTCTCAGGAGTGCTGTGGTCCATTCATGTCCCCTGTCACTCATCGGCACCTGGTTGGGGGGCGCACTGCCCCAGGCCTGTGGGTGTACAGGACGAACTGTGAGGAAACATAGCTTAGAACATCTCATAAGTCAGTTTGGAGGAAAACAGTGGTGTGTGGTCCCCAGGAGGCAGCTGTCCCCCAGCCTCAACACAGACTGGGTGGTAATCTCCCCCGAAATGCAGCCTCCTGCTAGCAGGACCCACCAGCAGGGTCACCTGCCTGGCTTGCATTTTAAGAATGAATCCCATTCACCAGAATGCACTTTGGGATCTTGAGTTCACTCTCAGCTGCCATTCCCAATTCCGCTCAGCTCCAGTGGGAACAGCTTCCTTCCAGGTGACCACCCCCAGCCACGTGCTTTTTAGTGGCCCGGCCATCAGTGCACATGGAAGAATACAATGCACGATGTATTCCTGAGATACATAGTGGTACAAGGAGAGATCCAGGCGGCTAGAGCAACCCAGGGCTGGCTGAGGGGGTGTTTCCAGGCACCCGCCTGCCACAGATTATGCTTACCCCACCCAGCCACACCACTGATGTCTGCAAAGCTATGTGAGACACACATACACATAACACACACACACATATTAAAACACATGCATACAACACACATACTACACACAGCACACATATATAACACACAACACACACATATATACATACACATACCATATATACACATAGCCACACAGACATTTATTCACATACACAATACACATGCTGCACACACTGAAAAACACATGCACACAGCATCATCTGGCTGTAAACACTGAACCACACTAGCCTCATGGAGAGTGGAGGCCTTTCCTGAGCATTCATGCTTTCTTCCTGGCACAGCCCTTCCCTGCGCACACAGCCTCAGCACGGAAGCCCCAGCATGCTAATGCATTGTGGGAGGCAGAGCAGGTGGCTCCAGAGGCGCTCCTGGCCGGGGGGGGGGGAGGAAGAAAAGTGGGGGGGGGAAGAAAAGTGTTCTTGTCTCTGAGCTCCCACTGGAAGCTCCACCTGCCCCTGTGGTGTTTGCCTGCCACAGGAAGGAGTAGAGTGGGGTCCCCACAGGCAGAGGGAGTCTACAGTCCACAGCCCCAGCTCCTTTCTTCAGACCAGTCCTACAGTGGGCCCCTTGGGGATAGAATTCCCACAAATGACAATGTTTCCTAGGAAGCACGGCTGCCCTGGCCCCATCAGGATCTGGAAATTACTTGTGTGTTGGTGGCATCCGCAGAGCCACCTCAGAGGGTTCTACCAGCTGCACTCAAATCCAAGTAAAGAAGTCTGCGTCACGGATGAGCCTAAAGGTCCATGGGCATAGCCATGCGTGGGAGTCGCCGGGGCCCTGGGCAAACCTGAGTCTCAGTATGCAAACCCATCCTGAGGCCAAGAAGGCTGCCCATCAGCTCCCAATCCCCCCCAGCTCCAGGCCCTGCTGGCCCGAGGGAACAGCCCCAATCCTGGGGGAGAAGTCCCACATAGTGCCACTAACAACACAGAGGCTGCAGTCACTGCAAATACCTGCAAGTGTCCAGAGAAAAGTAGGAGGATATCCAGAGGTGGCCTGGGGGTGGTGAGAGCCGCCTGAGCACCCGTCCATAACTGGTGCCTGAGCAGAGGACGTGTGGGCTGATGCCTAATGGAAAAGGAACACTGTCTTGGAAGGGATAGATCTGGTTCCCAGCACCCACATCAGGCAGCTCTTAACTCCAGCTCCAGGGGATCCGATGCCTCTGGACTCCCCTGGCACTTGGACTCACGTGACATAACTCTCACAGACACAGACACAGACACACACACAGACACACACACACACACACACACAAATTAAAAACAAAATGAAGTTTTAATGATTATGTTTGTTGTGTGTAGGTAAGAAATGCATGTATATGTGTGTGGGCACGTGTTCCATGGCGCAAATGTGTGTGGGTCAGAGGACAACTTTAGAGAGCTGGGTCTCTGCTTCCACAGTAGGATCCAATGCGGGAATTGAACTCAGACTATCAGACTGGCATGGCAGGCACGTTTACCCAGCTGAGTGAGTCATCTTGCCAGTCCCACTCCATCTATATTATCCGACTTAAATACGTCTATCTGCCAGGGTCTATTAGAGCTGTGTTACTCTGATCTTTCATTAGGATGAAAATGAACGGCACTCAGGTGGGAGAGAGGAGCCTGCAAGGCCTGGAAGGACAGCGGGCACAGGCATGTGCCCAGACAGCTGCAGGAACATGTGGAATGCGCTCGCTCTCCGTCTGACACCTGGATGCCCCGCCTCCGTCTGACACCCGGATGTCCCGCCTCTGTCTGACACCCGGATGTCCCGCCTCTGTCTGGCACCTGTATGTCCCGCCTCCGTCTGACACCCGGATGTCCCACCTCTGTCTGACACCTGGATGTCCTGCTCTCTGTCGGACACCTGGATGTCCCGCCTCCGTCTGACACCCGGATGTCCCGCCTCTGTCTGACACCTGGATGTCCTGCCTCTGTGTGACACCAGGAAGGATGTCCTGCTCTCCGTCTGACATCCGGATGTCCCGCCTCTGTCTGACACCTGGATGCCCCGCCTCCATCTGACACCCGGATGTCCCGCCTCTGTCTGGCACCTGGATGCCCCGCCTGTCTGACACCCGGATGTCCCGCCTCTGTCTGGCACCTGTCTGTCCCACCTCTGTCTGACACCTGGATGCCCCGCCTCCGTCTGATACCTGGATGCCCCGCCTCCGTCTGACACCCAGATGCCCCGCCTCCGTCTGACACCCGGATGTCCCGCCTCTGTCTGGCACCTGGATACCAGGAGCAGCAGGTCCTGATGCTCTCTTTCCTTCTCCCCAAGTAATCACTCGTCCTGTTCCCTGGGGACCCAAAGCCTCAGCTTCGAAACTCTCACAGGCTGGCTTTATGGTGGCCCCGGGTGTCTCTAGGGGAGGGAGTGCCCAAGTCAAGAGTTCTCACTCCCCGAATCCCTGGGAGAAGTGGAGTGAAGAGGGAACCCCTGTAGACAAACAAAGTTAAGCAAGGGTCTCTGCAGGAGACCGCCTCACGAGTCCCCACAGAAAGCCCGGAAACAAATCCTGGGAGCACTCATCCCTTCAAGCCATCAGCCCTTTGTACCCTTCAAATTCTTAACTAGTCACTGAGTGGGCAGTGGTCCACAGTGGGCAGCCCCTGTGGCCAGGCTTCCCTCCCACCCATTCCCACGCAGTGTTGAATGGCCCACTGGAGTTAGCAAATCCCCTGCCTGAAAGCCTCTGGAAGGTACCGCCTGCTAGTTACAGGCGGCCCCCACAGGCTGGGTCACGTTCTTAATTTGCTTTGAACGCAGTTAATCCTCAGTTAATAGCGAAAGGGCTGGAGCTGAGAGAAACTGCCCCTGACTGCCCCTCAAAACGGAGTTTGCCCTCATCTGATGTCTGGGGCCTAGCAAGGGCTTAGCTTGCAGGCCCTGCAGAGACTACCGCTTTCCTGAACGTTCCTAGGGATTTTGTGTGGTGACAGACACGCTCCTATCAGATCCCAGCGCCCACAAAAACCACAAAGACCACAGCCAAGAGGAGAGGCCTGCAAGGCTCGGGGCAGGCCACGCAAAAGGCCTTCCCTGAAGCCCCAGCAGATGGGAGCTGGGTCAAGTCGCCAGGGGCAGACAGACGGTTTTGAAGAGGCCTCACAGTGGCTGCCACCTCCTCGGGCTGCTGTGCAGGGCTTGTTCGCAGTTAATGAGTCCTAATTAACACGCTGAGGGGAAACGCTGTTTCATTGGCTGTTTCTGTCGGGCTCCTTTTCTCTCCTGGCTGATTCGTGTTGTTCAGATTGCAGCTCCTTTCTGCCTCACTACCAGGCCTTCTCCTGATGGCCAGGGCCATTTAACACAGGCCAGGCCTCCTCCCTCAGGCTTTGGACACTCTAGTTGGCCCATGCACCCCAATTCTTAAGTCAACTCCATAGGCTGAACCCCAGGAATTCCACATCTGCCCTCTTTCCCCCCAATTCAGATGCAGGCCTTCTCTGCAACCCTAGAACCCCAGGGTCCCCTCAGTGTGGCTGTGGAGAGGATCCTGGGCCCAGGGACCCAGGGGCTGAGTGAGAATGTGAGGCTGCAAGAACCAAGAACACCCCAGTCCTGCGAGTACAGGAACACTTGGTCAGTTAAGAAGCAAACTAAATCAGAAAGTGCTCTGGGAGGTGACAGCACCCATGGCTTATGATGGCCGCCTTCGTTACCTGCGGTGCCCTTATTGGGAAGTAGTGAAACCTCTAGGAAGCTTAGTTGGAAGAAATGAGGTCACCGGGAATAGCCTCACCCAAGGTCAGCCTTGTGGCCTTGACACCCTATGCACAGTTCTCCAGAACTCAGCCAATCACCTCACACACTTTGAGACGGGTCTGAGCCCAGCTAGGTTCTGCCAGGCACAGCAGACAGCGTTGTGACTTAGACTTTGGCCTCGCAGGGCCTACTCTGCCAGCCTGAGCTCAGTGAAAGGCGGGAGGCACCGGTGCTGAGCGGGCTGGCGCTGGAGTTTCTAGTCTGCATAGATAGAGGAAAGGGTGTAAATAGCATCTCGGTGCAGAAGTGCCAGAGAATCAGCGGGGCCGGGGTCCCTGGGCCTGATCCTGCTGAGCTCCGTGACTCTTCTCTCTGCTGCAGTAGTCGGGGCAGGAGCAGAGGGACAGGAGAGAAACAAGAAGCCATGCTCGGGGAGTCACCAAGTATCTATGACCCACAGCCCCTCATGTACACATATGTGCATGCACACACACACACACACACACACACGGGAGAGGGAGAGGGGGAGAGAGGGAGAGGGGAGAGGGGGAGAGAGGGAGAGGAGAGGGGAGAGGGGAGAGGAGAGGAGAGGGAGAGGGGAGAGGGGAGAGGGGGAGAGAGGGAGAGAGGGAGAGGGAGAGAGAGAGAGAGAGAGAGAGAGATATGCCCAGGTTCTTTCTGGTCTACATTCCCAAAGCCCTCCTTCTACCACAGGGTTTCACCCTTGGTCTGGCCATGTGATGGAGGCCCAGTCTGGCAGAGCAGGCACATCTTGAGGATGGCACTTTTGTCGGGCCAGTTCCAAGGATCCCAGGGGATCTAACGCCATGCTTAAGGCTGCCTCCCTAACTCCCGGGGCCTTGTCCCAGACCTAATGGGGGTGGGGCCTGATCCTGTCTCGGACAGTGCAAATGAGACATGGGACTGAGAGAAGGCTCTAGAGAGCTGGCCACAACCACAGGCCAGAGGTGCGGGGTGCTGGGTGGCTGTTGGCAAGAGAAGGACTCCAGTAAGGGAGGCTGCCCCGGGCAGGCATCAGCTGGGTCCTGGCCGACTTGAGCTGGCAATCACCCAGCTGAAATGGGCTATTTTAAGTCCTCCCCGCTCCGTCTCTCAGGCCAACACGCCATCAGCATTCATTTGCCTAACTCAAAAGGTGGGGGGGAATACCGAGAGGCGAAAATGAACCTGGAAACATTTGCTCCCCTGCAAGAGGTTGTGTGCGGGCACACCGCCAGCCAGCGTCTGCGAATTGGACCTCTTCCCCGGCCCTAAATTTAGCCAGCTGGAAATCCTTTTTCAAGTACATCCTATTCAAACTATTGAAATCTAGACCTGCCTGGGGAAGGGGAGGGCTGCTCCCTTTGTGCAGCCTGGGCACACCTGGGCAGGCGGCCGGCCTCCTGGACAGCAGCCGCCTGGTTTCGGCTGCCAAACCCCCAAGAAGCTCAGCTCAGCAAGTGGAGGTGGAGGGTGGGCTGGCAGTCAAAGCCACTGTCCCCAAGCTGAGGGGACATGCTGAGGTGACAGGCACAGCAGCTTCCTTAGAGAAAGCAGGAAATTAAAAGGCAGCAGCAATAACGAGATGCCCCTGCAGGAAAATAAGAGATCTCTCAGGCTTTTCTTTCTCGTGTAAACACCCAGCCCATGGGAGCTGTGTCAGGGACATGGAAAGACAAGCCAACAGGCTGTTTCCGAGCCCCTCCATCTCCCCTTGGCACTGCGGCTGGAGCTGTTCACAAGAGGACCCTAAGTCTCCATTTCCCCATCTGCAAGTCGGGGGATGATGCCCACACCTGCCTCGCTGGACCACGGCACAGATGAAAGGAGGAATCATGTCCCAGAGCACAGGTGTGACACATGAAGATGGCATACGGTCTCTCCCTGGATGGGCTTGCCACCAAATCACGAAAGACGAGGGAGCCGGGGAGAAATGTCCACTCTGTTTGGTACTGTGACCCTGGGTGTAAGCATCTGTGAGGGGCTGTGGGAACAACGATGAGGCCATCGTTTACCTTATGGTCTCTTGGAGGGGCGAGGCAGATAGTGGGAGATGCCAAGGTGAGAACCTGCAGCTGGGGCAGCCGTAAAGACAAAAGGTACACGTGAGTCAATGCTCAGGAGAGGGGCAGAGAGAACACGGCCCTGCTTGGGGGCAGCTCACATCCTGTTACCAACATACTTCACATCCTAAAAGAAAGAGTCCTGGGATGGTGACAGAGCTGGAGCCTGTGAGCAGGTGTCGCTGGGCCTGTTGAGGAGGCTGGGGTTGGGGCGCTAAGCCAGGCCCCAGTCTCCCCGAGGTGACAGCTGAGACCACTTGCCCTTGTCCCTCTGACCTCTCTCTGGGTCCTGCTTCCTTTCCTTCTGTTTTGATTCTTAGGATATAAAACATGGGTCAATGAGACGGCTCAGCCAGCAGACAGAGGCACTTGCCACCAAGTGTGAAATCAGTCCCACATCCCATACAGTGGAAGGAGGGAACCGACTCCCCCAAGTCATCCTCCTCTGGCCTTCACATGCAAGATGTAATACACACACACACACACACACACACACACACACACACACACACACACACACACACGCACGCACGCACGCACGCACGCATGCACGCACGCACGTATGCATGCACACACACTTAAAAAAGTAACATTTTAAAATAAATAAACAAAACATAAAATTATCAGCCCCATAGAGCACACCCCTCTTCCTTCCATAGGTCTCCTCTGGGCGGGACACGCTCCTAGTTTTTAAGCCCAGCAAAATCACAAGTCAACAGCCAAGCTATAGACCCAGTCACTCCTCCTCTGAGGACCCTTCCTTCTCTTCCCCTTGGGACTTCCTGGGCCCCCTTACTGCTGACCTCTGACACCAGGTACCCCAAGCTTCCAAGTGGAATGTAAACCTCTCTGCTCCCAAGCCGAGAGGGTTAGTGGCGTCTCCAGGAAGGACCCCTTTCCTGACTCAGACTGATCACAGGAAGTTTCCTCCACCAGCTCCTGGACCAGACGTTGGACCAGCCCAAATGGGGACACAGGAAGAAGCCTGGACTTGGACGAGGACCCTCCATGCTGCTGTGGGGAGGGGGAAGCTGCTCCCAGCTGACAGTGGGAAGGTGGGAGAGGACCAGGGTCCTGGAAGAAGTCAGCCGTTCACTTGTGGAGCATGTGCCCAGGCGGGTGAGGGCCTGACACGTGTGTCTGTACCCGGCCTTGGTAAGAACACCTCAGATCTGACCCCTCCCTCCCTTTCTGACCCAGCACACACATCCACATAGGCACACAAACACCCTTCTCCCAGCCCACACAGAATACAGCTGTTCCTGCCACGCTGTCACCCTGACTTCTTTGGCCAACCCTCCCACACTGCCAGTGGCCGCGACTATAAGATCAAAAGAGTTACAGGAAAGCCCCCTGGGGAAGAGTCAGATGATGCTGTGGACCCTGAAGAAGGAACTCAAACTGCCCGGAATCTTCTGTTGTAGAATATGGCTGCCATCTTCATCAGGTCAGCCAAGTCTGCTTGTAAGAGATCAGCAGGAGAGGGCCTGCGGGCAGACGACATTCTCTAAGAGAAGGGGAGAGTGGGGGAGGATCCATGGAGATTCCAGCCTGGGGATTCCCAGAGCTCTCTCCTAACTGAGGGGCCTTTATCTATGTGGCTGTGGAAAGCATCATCCACGTGATCCACGTGATCCACGTCATCCACGCTGGCTGAAGACTTGCCAGTGCTGCTCGGGGTCACCTGTGCTCTGCGGAGTAACCCTCACCTGAGCTCTGTAAAGGAGCCCAGTAAGCTCGCCAGTTTCTGGGGGAGCAGCGGGCACTGTTTATGTCTCCCCAGGGAAGGAATTCTCACAACACCTTTGTAATAGGAGTTGGTGGAAGGTACCTTGTTCTTGCTCATAGGCACTCTCCCTCCTCCCTTTCTTCCCTCCTCCCCTCCTCCCCACAGCTTTCTCTCTTCCTCTCCTCCAATCTCAGGGCCTGCTCCCAAGCTAGATAGGAGCTATGTGTGTGTGCATGCATGCATGCGTGTATGTGTGCATGTGCGTGTGCGTGTGCGTGTGCGTGTGTGTGTGTGTGTGTGTGTGTGTGTGTGTGTGCCACACATGTACAGGCTCACAGATTCTGGCGTTCCCAACCCCACTGGGAGTGGGAACACACACCTGGTCCTGGGTGACATGCAGCAAGCCAACTGGGACAAGTGCCCTCAGCACCCCCACGGCCACAGCTCTCAGGAAAAGTGACCGGCTGGTTTCTGAGCAAGTGCTTTTGTGCGCTGGGCCTGCATGGGTGCTCTGCACACACAGACACTCACCGTCAATCAGGCCATGCTGAGATCTGTGAATAGCTAGGTGCATCCACATGCACACACTTGTGGAAACACACACACACACATAGATGACAGGAGTCTACCGGTCTTGGGCTCCCAGAAGCTGTGACGTCTGCAAGTTTGTTTGTTTTTTAATGATTGTAACATCACTTATTTTGCGTGTGTGCATATGGTAACATGTGTGCCTCAGTACACGTGTGGAAGTCGGAGGACAACTTAAGAGAGTCTGTTCTCTCCTTCTACCATATGGGTCTTGGGGATTGAACTCGGGCAGCCGGGCTTGGCAGCAAGCACCTTTCCCTGCTGAGCCACCTCGATGGCCCAAATCTGCAAATCCTGAAGCTTTATCTCTGGTACTGCCGCCTTCCCTACCAAGGCCTGAAGGCATGGGACATTCAGTGTCTGGCCTCTGGGATCTGTTGTCACAGATCTGCACATGGGACTCCGGAAGCCCCTCCCTCAGCCACACCTAAGACCTCACTCCCAGAGGCCAGTGAGGGATGGCGGGGAGGTGGAGAACAGAGGTGAGAAGCTCTCTGATTTCCATAACAACAGCAAGGCTGGGTTGCTGGGAGCTGCCCTGTGCTCCGTGCTTGGTGCTAGTGTGTGGGAATGTAATCCCAGCATGCTGGCTCTACCCACCAGGGCCTGAGGCTCTGTCGTCAGGGCCCCTGCTCTCAGGGTCTGCTGTCACCTGAGCAGGTGTGTGCCTCTGTGCCATGTATGACTGTGTACATGTGTCTGTGCACACCTGTATTTCTGTGCATGCTTGTGTGTATATGCATGTGTGACTATGTGCCTCCGTGTGTACCCATGTGCCCCTGTGCATGTGGGTATGTGTACATGTGTGTGTGAGTGCCTGTGTGCATGTGTGTGTGCCTCTGTGCATGTGCTTGCATGTATGTCTTGGGCCTGTGTGTGCCCATGTGTACCTTGTGTACATGAGTGCATATATCTGTGCCTGCACATGTGCCTATGGGCCTCTGTGGGTCTGTGCACTTGTATACATGGATGTACTCTGTGCCTCTGTGTGTGCCTGTGCATGAATGCTTTTGTGCTTGTGTGTATGACTATGTACCTGTGCACTTGCTTGTGCACTTGTATGCATGCCTGTGTGTGCATGTGTACCTATGTACCTAACTGCGTACACCTGTGCTTTTGTGTCCCTGTGTGTGAATTTGTTTGAGTGAACATACAAGTGGGTACATGCACGTATGTGTTCAAATCAGGGAGAGACTCTCCCAGAAGCTATTTGGGGGGAGGGGACCCCTGGACCAGGGCAGCGGGTTGAGAACCCACAAAGCAAAGACACATTCTTTCTCCCCCTCCACACTTGACGAGCTGGCGGGAAAGGAGAGCTTTTGTGGGGAGACAGAGCTTGTGTGGCCTGGGGGCGGCACCAGCAGAGATCAGGGGGAGAAGAGAGTGGTGGGTTCAGGAACTCCAGCTGCCGCCACTCCGCCTCACCTACCACCTCCTGCGTCTCTGAGGAACAGAGGCAACCCCCCCCCCAGGGGCCATGGGAGTGTGGTCTCCCCAGAGGAGAGCAGGAACCAATGGAGCGAGGTGAGACCTGCCCTCCAGCCCTGGCCCTAAGCACCCGCCTGGGCAGGCCCTACGCTGAGGCTCACCAGGCCTCTCATAGGCTTTCAGCACTGGAACATGGTGGAGCCACCTGGAGCCGGCTCTGCAGTTTCCCAAGTTGGGTCCTGTAACCAGTTTCTTCACCTGAGCCTATGCTCATGCAGTCATGAGAAACTGTCCTCAGCTGCCCCCCCCAACCCCTTCCCAGGCACAGAAGCAAAGTGTGCACTTGACACACATGCACTTGCATGCACACGCATGCCAACCTGCACCGGAGCTCTAGTCCCTAAGAGGCACCTATGATGCACCCCCAGACCTGAACCCGGACAAGATGGACTCCTGGCCATCCTCCACTCTTCTTGCCTCTACTTGCTCTGGGAGTTCCCAGGGGTTCCCAGAGGCACCAGCCCCAGGGCAGTGTCCCATTAGGATCTCAAGCCTTTGGCTCTGTCCCACCTGGGAGTGGGACGGTGTACACCGTGACAGGTGTGCACC
The DNA here is from genome assembly GCF_004664715.2 of Peromyscus leucopus. Lineage (NCBI taxonomy): Eukaryota > Metazoa > Chordata > Mammalia > Rodentia > Cricetidae > Peromyscus > Peromyscus leucopus. The sequence continues at coordinate 103,425,849 of NC_051086.1, forward strand.
GTGACAGTTGAGAGAGTCTGTGCAGGAGAGAAGTCCGTGGGCTTCATACATTTCAGAGATGCAGCTTCGTCCTCACTTCGCCTGTGGGTGAAGGACAAAAAGGTGTCCCGCTACCCCAAGTCTCAAGGCCAGACTCCTGTCCCCTGGGCTGCTGGACCTGGCTCTGCAGGACTAGCAATGGCTTGAGTATGGTGAAGAAAGCCGCCTTCAGGAATTCAGAGGGACTGACTGTGGAGGTTGACTCAGCCACACCTACCATGGCCAGGGAAGCAGCTTCCTGACTGTTTATGTCACAAAGAGGGACTCACAACAGACCAACTACTCCCAGCCTCTTCTCGTCCCTCTGGACCTCAAGCACCCTGTGATACAAGACACATCTATGGGGCAGCAGGTCTTTTTAATGCTGAACACTCAGCCATAGAGGTTCACGTCCTGGACTGAAGGCTCTCCATGGCTGCTGGTGATTTCCCCAACCAAGTGTGCGTCAAGCAATTCCAGTAGCTTCCTGCCTTGTCCTGAACCCAGAACCTTGACTGAGGGGCCACAGACAGAACAGAGAGACGTCAGCCCAGTCCATCCCCTAAGTAAAAATCTGAAGTGTGCCAAGAAGCCATGCTGTTCCCTCTTGTGTAGGGTTTGACTTCGGTCTCTTGTCAGCTCAAGGCAAAGGAACACTGGGAAGAGGTTGGGGGCTGCCGTGTGGATGCACAGCTGGGATTTTCCTCCTCCTTAAACACACAGGGATGTCTCAAGAGTGGACTGTGTGGGCCAAGAGTGGGCACAGTCCAGCTGTTCGCAGGGTCACGGGCACACTACAGCACAGGAGCCTGTTGGGACTGTGACCTCATCGGGAGCTCATTGGGGAAAGTCCACTCCCCAGACCCACTGGCTACCCGCAGAACCCATTTCCTGGTGGTTTGCCAATCTCTCTATTTTATTGTTTTGTTGAGACAGAGTCTCATTCCGTAGCCCTGGAATGAGACTGTAGCTGAACTCAGAGACTCGCCACTGTTCTGAGGGATGCCCATGGCGAGGACCCAGTGAGACTGACGGGAGCCATTGGCCCCTGCCACCAGCCAGCTACAGCGGGACTACATCTCTAGAGCTGGTTGATGAGAAACATACAATAACCTCTCAGAAGACAGGACCCAGCCAGGCATGGCAGCTCCGCTGTAATCCCAGCACTACGGAGGCTAAGGCAGGAGGATTGCTGTAAATTTTAGGCCAGTTTGGGCTACCCAGTGAAGATCAAGCCAGCCTGGAGGCTACATGAGACCCTATCTCACAGAATGAGGCAGGGAGAAGTAGAGGGAGAGGGGGAAGGGGGAGGGGGAGAAGGGATCGTGAAAGCTGCCGGAGCTGGGGTGGAACTTGACCTGTCAGTAATCCATATACCTTCTGAGGCTCCAAGAGGACACGGTGGACATACAGTCAGGAGGCCTCACCTCTAACTACATGTCCACACCCCTGAGATCTGGGTTGCATTGTTTACGCTCTAGTTAGAGTGAGAGGAGTCGATTGTAAGAGACCCACTCATGTGGCTGTGGAGACCAAGAAGCCCCAGCTCTCCGCAAAGGGACAGGGAGAAACATGCTGTGACCCGGTGTGAGCTTGTCAAGGGCCTGAGAGTGGCTGAGCCAACGGTGTCTTCCCAGAGAGGAGACAGCAAGGTCTGGGGTCCCAACGACACTAAGCTTCAGGAAAGACAAGAGCCCAAGTCATCCTTTCTTGTCCTTCTGTTCTGTGCAGATCCCAAGCAGGTGGGACAGTGCGCACCCACATGGCAACCATCTGCTTCTCAAGCACGGGCCTAGGGTAGACCCCACCAAGGACAAGAGCAGACGGGGCACCCCACAGCCCCATCAGGTTGACGCATAAATTAGCCCTCCTGCCTCCCCTCTCTGTCCAGTCTCTGCACCTCGGGCTACACAGAAGAGAAGTCGCCTCCTAACTGTGCCGGAAGCCCCAGCTCACTCCGTGCTGGATCTGGGAGGGGTACGAGATACAGAAGCAATACAGAGTGAGGAGGGAAGGAACCATTCTGAGACCAGCCAGGCTGGAGGCTGGACCAGCACACAGGGGCTATGCCAAGCCTGGAACCAACAGAGTCATGCACGTTTGCATCTGTGGGTGGAAAGCAGCATCCAGAGGTCCCATCCAAGGTGGGGGCCTGATCCTTTCCTCCTCCAGGCAGATCTGCCTGGCTTCTGCTGTCAGGGCCGGGGCCCTCCCTGCAGATGACAGCATGGTTGCCAGCTCACAGCCATGCCACCTCCATTCCACAGGAAGGAGGACTGTGCCCAAGGCATTGTCCCAGTGACCATGGGAGTCCTCTGTTACGGAGCAAATTGCCTTGTGGAAATCCTAACCCCTGTAGTTCAGAATGTGTCCTAATTTGGAAACAGGGCTTTTACAGATGCAATCAGGGAGGATGAGGCCTCTCCAGGGTAGGGTGGGTCCTTAATCCAGGACGGACAGTGCCCTTATAAGAGAAAACACAAACTCAGAGAAGGAGGTCAGGGAGGGTGGGGCAGAGACTGGGGTGAGCCAGCCTTGAGCAGAGCAGCACCAAGGATGGTCACCAGCTCAGGAAGCTGGTCCAGGCAGACAGTGAGGCAAACACAGCCTGCCACACCCCAACACAGTCTGCCACACCCCGAGTACAGAAGTGGGCCTCTGGTTTAGGAGCGAGCGCCTTCCCAAGGCTGCAGCCCTCAGTTTGAGGTTTGTGTTGCTTTTCCTAAATAGCTAACAAAAGCGACTGAAGGAAAGGTTGACTTCCGCCATTGCAGGAAGACCCGGAACATGAGGCAGGTGGTCTCACCGTGTCAGCCAGGAAGCAGAGAGTGAGGCACACTGGTCTTCGCTTGTTTTTGTTCCCATCCTGGGACCCCAGCCTATGGTGTTACCCACATTTGGGGTGGGTCTTATGTTCTTAGTTAAACCTCTCTGGAAACAGTTACCTAAGCGTACCCAGACCTGTGTTTCCATGGTGATTCCAAATCCCTGTCAAGTTGACGGTGAAGATGAACCATTACTGGGCGCGTTGCTATGGCTAACCCAGACTCTCACAGGCCTCTACTGAGACCCAGACCCGTCAGCCACACTCATGGAACCCACAGGAGGCGGGCGGAGTCTTGAACACAAGGACAGTTTAGATCCCTGTTGGAGCTGGGGAGGGGGTCACAGGAGTCCCGCAGCTGTTCAGAAGCTGTTTGTGGGGTACCCCTCCCACATTCACGAGACAATGTCAGGCGGAGGAGTGGTGCCCAACACGTCACCTCGGATGTCATCAAATGCGCATAAAGGGAAGATGACCTGGAATGGCTCGTCCTTCCTCACTCTCCTTGCCTTGCTCCCTCCTCCCACCTCCTCACGGCCATCCCATCATCCTCAGGGTCTGGGGGAAGCAGGGAGAACATGGGCATTGAAGAACCTGTCTCTAGAGGTGCTTCTCCTTGCCCATCTTCCAAGTGCCAGGCCACCACGGGCAGAGACAATGTTCCCAACATCTCTGGCCCATCCCCACTTCCCACGCTGTTTCCCCAAAAGGTTTAAATTGGATCCTGTCCCCTTACAGGTGTCAGGCATGACAGAGGGGTGGGGAAGCTGTCCCTCGCTGGCAGAAGACAAGGCAGTGGGCAGGAAGGACTTCCTTCTAGGCGGAAGCCATGGGGGATGAGGTAGGTAGACAGGAAGAAAAATCTATGAAAAACAAGTATTTCCAGGAAGGGTAGGGAAACTCTTCTGATTTTTTTTCAGGGTCCCTGCAACTTTTCATGGAAGGGTAGGGAAACTCTTCTGATTTTTTTTCAGGGTCCCTGCAACTTACTTCCAAGTGGGAAAGCTTACGCGAAACACTCATTTCCATGCCCGAACACCCTCAGTTGCATCGCGTTCTGAAACGACTTTTCCCCATGCAGCTCGAGTCGCTGTTTCGATGTTCTTGCGTCCACCCCGCCTACCATACATATATAATGGGCTTCTCTCATGATTTCTCATGCTTCACCCACACCTATAACAACTCGAACCCTGCTTTATAATAGGGCACCTGAAACACCTTGACCAACCACGTTGGAGAATGACACTAAGATCTACTAGGCTAGTTCCTTTCATATCTAGTTTCGCCCATTGATTCCCATTGGTGAAATATGTTTTCCGTTTATAAGTCCAGACGATTTCCACACGCGTCCTCGCGAATCATGACGTATGGAAACGCTACCCGGCTTCAAAAAATCCCACAGGCCAAAACTACAAACGCTAGTCTCTTTCACATTCCCACACATCCCACCGTTAGTTTTACTCTATACAGAGAAGCATCGGTACACTTCTCTCCCATACTTGTTATACTAGAGTGTGACCTTCATTGTGTTTAGATTTAATCACAGAGGACATGTAACTGTTCTGTTGACCTTCTGCCTGTCTGTAGGGCTAGTCTAAAGGTGAGCGAATTCTGCGTGGCTACGCGGTTGCGCCTGGTTGCCGTGGTCCGCTGGTGCTGGTGCCTTGTGTGTGTGTCATTTCTTAAACTGTGCAGTGCGTGTGTCATCTGTGTTGTGCGGTCCGGGAGTGCTTAGATCGGTATCTTTCAAACAAATTGTCGTCTTAGAACTGACTCTGTGCACACAAGCAGCGATCTCGATGCTGATATAAAAAGTGGCAATGAGCATCTGGTTCACAAGGAGAATACCTTGCTCTTGTGACATCTAGACAGTATAATCACTGGCCATGGGTTGTGCAGCTGCTCTTTACAGCCAAAATCAAATTGCCCCGCCCGCTCTTCTCAGATCCCAAATCTCCTTCCCTTCTACTTCTCTACTTCTCTCTTCAACTACTCTCAAGACATGTTGGAAATGTCACTTTAGCCACCCCACTTTACATTAAAGGGGGCCTGTCTCACTCCCGGCTTCACTCATCTAGTCCACGTCTTCCAGCTCCGGCCCGGTAGCTGTCCACGGGAGGCTGCACATCCTGACAGCATCTGGCCCCTACAGGCTTTACTGTATTATTTAACACCCAACTTTCAGCCTGCATGTGGTACACAATTTATGTTCCCAACAAGGGACAATAACTGAAGGATATTTGCAAAAAGCCGCGTTAGGTAAATATTTCATGCTCGCTAATGTAACGGCAGGCATGGTAAGTGGGGACAGGAGGGGAGGGGACCACCGAGGGGGTGGGAAGTGGGGACAGGAGGGGGGGGCACACAGAGGGGGTGGGAAGTGGGGACAGGAGGGGAGGGGACACACGAGGGGGTGGGAAGTGGGGACAGGAGGGGAGGGGACACACCGAGGGGGTGGGAAGTGGGGACAGGAGGGAGGGGACACACCGAGGGGGTGGGAAGTGGGGACAGGAGGGAGGGGGGGCACACCGAGGGGGTGGAAGTGGGGACAGGAGGGAGGGGCACACGAGGGGTGGGAAGTGGGGACAGGAGGGGAGGGGCACACCGAGGGGGTGGGAAGTGGGGACAGGAGGGGAGGGGGCACACACTGAGGGGGTGGGAAGTGGGGACAGGAGGGGGACACACGAGGGGGTGGGAAGTGGGGACAGGAGGGGGGGGACACACCGAGGGGGTGGGAAGTGGGGACAGGAGGGGAGGGGGGGACACCGAGGGGTGGGAAGTGGGGACAGGAGGGGGGCACACCGAGGGGGCTGGCAAGGGTCCATGCAATCAGCAGCTGAGCCTCCTCGTCCTTGCCTGTACTGAAGGCCACAGCCCTCCTCAGAAGGGAGATACATACACCCCCTTCTATTCTCAGGGAACCCCGGGAACTGACATGGTTTCTGGGGTGGAGCCCTGATGTCAACACTTTAAAAGGCAAAACTCCCCCAGAACACTAGGCTCATCTGTGGGGTTCTTGGAGCAGTGTCTCCAGGGCCATGAGTGAGGATGGTCAGGCTCCACTCCAGACCAGGGATTGCACACACGCCATGCCCTGGGTTGAGGAAGCTCTTGCAGGGCCTAGGCTGTCAGCTCCAATGCTTTGCCCAGCTGCATCCTTCTGTTACTGTGGAAGCCACTAGCCAGTTATCTTAGTGTTCAGGTGCTTGACAAATTACAGGACAACCTAGTCGTACTATGACCCACCAAGTAGTTGTGAGCAGGGTGGGGAGGAAGAGTGTGTGCCAGCCCTAGCCCTTCCTTCACCTGCCTGTTGCAACCCTGAGCCAGGTCACCCCACCCACACCCATCCCTCTCCCACCACATATTGTCCTGCCTAGAGGGTCCCTGGCCAGTTGTTTAGGGTGTGGAGTGAGTGGATCTTTTGCTATTAGTGTATTTTAGAGGCTGGGGGTTCCTACCACACACCCTGGCAGAAACACTGCGGTAGAGGACCTGGTGCAGCCACCCGGGACTGTAGGGCATCTGGAGACCTAGGGACCCTGACAAAATCCACCTGGGGGCGGGGCATGAGAGCGAGCAGAGGCACCTGCCTCTACTGACCTCCCATGGCATCTGTTGTCGGCCTACCATGGCTCTCCAGGAAAACAAGGAGAAATTAGGATGGCCAAAGACAGACAGGACATGCTGTGGCCTGCAAGACTGGCCAACGGGGAGCCTTGCCTGCTCAGGGCTGCCTCCTGTCAGTAGCATATTCCTGGGCTTGCCTCCACAGGGCTCCATGATGGGAGCACTGAGGGGAACAGACAGGCCACCTCTACCTTCTGTGCTGGAAGAATGGGGTCAAGCCTGATGTGAGAGCAGACTCATCCCTTGTCTCTTAAGATGGTGAAGGAGAGGGTGGATGCAGGAGAGAGGGGACCAGCAACAGCAAAGGGGCAGACTCTTGAGGAGCAGCCGAGTCATGAAGTTTCTTCCCATGTTTGGGACGAAGACCATTCATTATAAAGGGGCCTGGGGGACTGGAGCAATGGCTCAGTGGTTAAGAGCACTGGCTGCTCTTGCAGAGGACTCAAGTTTGGTTCCCAGTGCCTCACACTGGGCTGCTCACAACCATCTGTAACTCCAACTCCAGATGACCTTAGGCCTTCTTCTGGCCTTTGGAAGCACACATATGCACACGTGTGCTCATGCACACACACACACAGCTTCATGCAGAGACTGATCCTTTTCTGACTACTGCCTGTGAGAATAAGAATTGTCACCTTGGACATGGAGTCTTCCCCAGGCTTGGAACCTACTAGAACCTCGGTCAAGGACTTGCCAGCCTCCAGGACCACAGAAGACAAACACCTGTTCTAAGCCATCCCATCCCAGGTGTTTTGTTACCGCAGCTCAACTAAGCCAGACAATAGGCGTGTGGGGGTGCCACAGAGGATGGGCGAGAGGAAGGACACCTGTGACCCAGAATTAGACCGTGCATTTTAGACGCCATCGGGTGTAACAAGGAGACGGTTGATCAAGATACGCCCTTAGTGCAGATCAATGGCTGCAGAGCCATTAGCTCAAAAATGAGAGGCAGAGGAAGGCCTGATCGGCAATCAATACCTGGTTAACCAGGACGGACGCAGAGGGCTCGGCAGAGGACAGCAGGGGTCAGCAGCTGACATCTCAACCAAGGAGGTGGCCCAGCCTCTCTGTGCAAACTCTGGCACAGGTTCTGCTGCCCAGTGAACTGCAGTTTGGACAAAGGCTCCAGGCCACTAGACAAGACACCGGGGTGCCTGTCCCTGGTGCCTTCCTGCAGAGGATTCACCAGGGGACTGCAAAACCCATCCTGTGAGGCCGGGGTGCTCTGAAGAGCCTCTGGCACCTGCTGGCACCAGTGTAGGAACACGAGGAATGATGTGAGGTAGACGGGACAGGGGACAAGAGGGTCAGTCTGGAGCCACTGCCAAGTCGAGCCAATCCAGGCCCGCTTCATCCCGCCTTCTCCCCAGGCTCAGTGTCCGAGAGAGACATGCAAGGACTTCCAGAGCGTCTTCCTGGGAAGGGAGCCCCCGCTGCACCAACAAAGGAAAAAAGGGGGATGGAGTGCACCCCCACCCGGCCACTCCTGCAGATTTATGGACAACTGTGCAGCCATGCAGTCTCAGACAGGACGCCTAGCCTCTCTGGGCTCACTCAGAACCTGTGAAAATTAAGCAAAGTGACAGGCACAGAGGGTTTTCCAGAGCCTCGTAGGCTGCAGCAAACGACTGTTCCTGCTTGCTTGATATGTTTCAGTGTGTGTGTGTGTGTGTGTGTGTGTGTGTGTGTGTGTGTGTACTTCATGTGAATGAATTTTGTACATGCATGCATGTATGTACATTTGTGCTTCTGTTGTATATACATGCCTGTGTGCTTACTTATGTATATACCTATGTATGCTGCGGGCTGGTATATGCAGACATGTGTGCTTCTGTGAGGGTACACATACATACATATGCATGTGTGCATCTGCACCTGTGTGTGCTGCTTAGTTTTATGTCAACTTGACGCTGGCTAAAGTCATCTGAGAGGACGGAACTTCAACTGAGAAAAACACTCCCTTAAGATCCGGCTGTGGGGCATTTTCTTAATTAGTGATTGATGAGGGAGGGCCCAGCCCATTCAGGGTGGTGGTCCTGGGTTCTGTTGGGAAGCAGGCTGAGCAAACCATGGGGAACAAGCCAGTAAGCGACACCCTCCATGGCCTCTGCATCAGCTCCTGCCTCAAGGTTAATAAATAAACTGCCAAATAAACCCTTTCCTCCCCAACTTGCTTTTGGCCATGGCGCTTCATCCCAGCAGTGGAAACCCTAACTAGAACAGTCTGTCCGTGTGTGCGCATGCAGTTTTCAAACACCAGAGCCTCTGGCTTCAGGGAAAAGCCTTCTGCAGAAGCCACACCCTTGCTCAGCTTCTGCACCAGCGGGTGTCACCTTATTTTCCAGGAGCCACAAAGAGCCTCATGTGAGGGAAGGGTTACTGCCAGACCACTCTGCTTTGAGGGACAGATGTGTTTCACGTTTCCTTGGGGTACTGCAGAGAAGGAAGGACACGGGAAGACGGAGAAGAAGCCATACTTGTGGAGCAATCCTTGCGGCTCGCTCTCTGCCACACACCTTACAAGGGTCTCTGCCCCTGGTCCCTTGGTCCTCCAAGTCCCAGCAGCACAGCCAGGTCTAACCTGCAAACCCCAGAGACCTGAATCAAAAGCCAGTTTCTGCATGAGCAACCTTGCCAGACCCTGAGCTGGTCTGGACCTCGCTGTATGATGAGACCATGAATCACCAGGGCAGTTATCGCCACAGCAGAACCCTGTGCCAGCTGTCACCATACTGTCGGTGAGAAGAGTCTACAAGTTCTCTGGGTAAGGTGATTTCGGGATTCCCCCCGTAAAGATGAGAAATCCCCCTGCTGAGGCTTGTAGACCCTCCAGAGCTTCTCCAGACCTGAAGAACAGAGAGCTGGGGCAGAAACCAGTGACATCCTCAGCCAAAGTGACACCTGCAGGACCAGGAACTCCCTGGAGTTCCAAGTAAGGCAAAGACAGGGGAGGGGGGGGCGAGAGAATGGCCAGACAGGAGGTACAGGGCAGGATGGAGGCAAAGCTGTCCATGGGGACAGGGACAGGTCCTACCCCACCTGCAGTGATTATATGAGTCTGGAAGCATCAGGCCCCACCGCAGGAGAGCTATAGCATGCCTGGGGAGACACCAGAGCCTTGGTTTCCCCATATGCAAGTAGCAGGGAGGAAGAGGCAGAGCCTTGTGACAGGAAGCCATGTTGCTGCTGTAGAGACTGAACACAGACAATGTCAGGGTGACCGAGGTTAACAGATAACGTGGGCGTTCACACCAGCCCAACACAACCGAGACGCGCTGATTGGTAGAACACATGCCCTGTGTGTACAGCACAGGGGTCTTCAGCTCTAAAACAAGAAACCTCTGATGGCTGCCCTGGCACAGGGGCCCTGGAGACACTGGACACGGAGGGGCATGTGCTGAAGGTCCCGTTTGTGGAAAACACCCAGAACCGGCAAACCTCCCGAGAGAGAGTGCAGAGTGACAGCAATGTCGGAGGAGGCAGGGTGGGGTGGGGAGTGACAGGGATGCTTCCCTCGGGGCTCCAGAAGGGAAGGCAGGGGCACAGGGCTGTGATTAAAGGCCACTGGATGGAGCCACTTGTGACACGCAAATCCCTCCTCAATAAAATGAAACTTAAGAAAAGTCAAAGCATTGACCACCTCAACAAAAGCTCAGAGTCGCCACCAATATGTCACCGGATCCCCGGGGCTCTGACTCAGTGAATAGTCACAACAGCCACCAGAGATGGCTTCTCACCACCCAAAGCTACCCAGCAGTGCTGTGGGATGTCTTTCCGTACGCTCTGATGTATGTTGTTCCCATGGGTTAACAAATAAGCTGCTTTGGCCTATGGCAAGGCAGCCGAGAGGCAAGCGGAAAATCCAAGTGGAGAGACAGGAAAGGCAGGCAGGAGGAGGGACACCAGCCGCCACCCAAAGAGCAGGAAGAGGCCAGCAGGCCAGTAACGCCACAGCCACACGGCAACATATAGATTAATGGACGTGGGTTAATTTAAGATGAAGGAGCTAACAAGAAGCCTGAGCCATAGGCCATACAGTTTGCAATTGATGTAAGTCTCTATGTGTTTACTTGGGACTGAGTGGCTGTGGGACTGGCCGGACACAGGAAAAACTCCGGCTACACGGCAGTTCGGAGGCAGAGGGGACAGAGGACTGCACAGCTCAGGGTTGGACTCTTGGAGTCTGAGGGGGAATAGGGCAGGAGTGACGATAGGGGACATTCAGCATGGAGGTGGAATTTGGGGTGCCCAGAGCTGGCATTGCTCAGGGGAGCCAGGGGTGGATGACCAGGAGGAGTAGTTGAACCTCAGCTGTCTCCTGGAAGAGGGTCCTGGAGCAGATGCCAGGTGTCCAAACCTTGTTCCCGCTCCGCACCCAGCTGAAGGACACACACACCAGCACCACCCTTCTTAGGGCAGAAGGAACTAAAAACACACAACAGAAACCAGGGAGGGCTAACCATCACTGTAGGGTTTTCTTTTCTTAGAATTTTTTGAGACAAAGTCTTATGTAGCCCACACTGGCCCTGATAGCGCCAGGTAGCCAAAGGGCTGCACCTGACCCTCCTGTCTCTACCCAGCCCCCAGGATTGGAATTACAGGCCTGTATCACCACATCCTGTGAAGGGTTTTCTTTGAAATAAAAATTGTAAAGGTTTATTTGGAGATTATCAACACTGGAACCCCAAATTTGAAATTCCCAGGACACCTTATATGCCCCCCTTTCTTGTACTGAGGACAGCGCCCACAGCCTGGCCTTCTGCCCTTCCCCCTAATGGGGGGTGCCTCTTTCTCCCTTCCTCCTCGCAGTGGGGCCTGCCCCTCTGAGAAGCAGTTAGGCATGGTTCTTGGGGACACTTGTAGCCCAGTGTCTGAAATGTCCTTGGGTCAGCTGACGTCACCCCAGGAACAACTCAAGGATGAGGGTCCTGGTATTTTACTGTCCTTGGGCCTCCCTTGAGCATCAAGGCCCCATCTGTGAAGCCGGCTTGCTCTGCTGCAAGCCCTCATCTACCACAGAGGCTTTGTCCTGGAGTGTGCCACATGCTCAGCTAGGGCGTCCCCAAGGTCCCGAAGATGCCCTCCAGCACTGAGCATCCAGGCTGAGCTGGCTGCTAGGAGGGGCTTTGAGACCCCAAGTGGTGACTGGGCAGGGAACACCAGCACTGAGCCAGACGTAGAGGACCCAGAGCGAGTCAAGTGGACCCATCCTAATCCAGCCGGAGGTGCTGAGAAAAGCCCCTGCAGGGGCAGAAGCAGATGGGTGAGCTCCAGACCCCTACCCAGCTCGCCATCTGTCCTGACAGTCGTCCGTCTGCCGGGTAGCCCCTCCTCCCAACCCACCATCTGCTGCCCTGCCAGGCCCTCCTCCTGGCTCCCCAGGGGCCTGGGGGGATAGAGCAGGGGACAGAATCTGGCCTGGCTGCCTTGGGCCAGCCCATCTGGCACCTCTGAGGGACAGGGCAGGGTGGGGGGCAGCCAGGATGTGGTGTGCCTCCAAGGCAGCTGAAGGCCCTGGATGAATGTCTCAGAGCCAGGGCCAGAGAAAGAAAAAGAGGGAGCCAGAGAGAGTAGCCCTCCTCTGCCCAGGCAACCTGGTCAGGAGGGGCACCCGCCATGGCAGATGTCCAGGAAGCCCTCCCTCACTCCCCCACTCTATCTGGCAGCTCTTGAGAGGCATGGGACACCAGTGGGCACCTTCTTTCTGCTGCTCCCCCTCCCCAAGTGCCTGAAAGGCTGTGAGGGGTGGCCTCCAGGGACGCAAGCCCCTAAGGCAGAGTTCAAGGACACCTGGAGCCCCAGCTGAAACTCCAAGGTCCACCCCCAACTCCAGGCCCCAATTTGAACGACCTCAACTGTTCTTAGAAACCAATGACAGAGGATAGGGACAGGCACTGGTGTCCTGCCACAGCCCAGAGCCCACCAGGGACAACTAGCAGCCCCCAGAGTCCTGGGCTGGAAGCAGGTAGGCAGAAGGATTACAAGAGACCAGGGAAGCTTAGGCTGTGTGCAGAGCCTAGGGTCTGGAAGGCACAGCACCCCGCAGCCCCGACCTGGCCCTCCTCGCCAAAACTGTCAGAGGCGTGACTGTGGCCAGGGCTGGGAGCTAGCTCTGCCTGTGGAGGAGACAGAGAGAGAAGGGGCTCCTTAATCACACCTACACCCAGGTGGACACAGTGTCAGCGAGGACTGTGGGTCAGTCGAGGTGTGCCCAGGAGGATCCTCATGAAGGTGTGTCATGGAACAGTGTCCGCCAAGTCTGATGGCCATTGCTGCCCATCAGAGCAGCGGTCACTATGGTCAAGCGACTCTAAGAGATTATTATTTCCTCACCGGAGAAGGGAGAGAGAAGGGTCACTCAGTCCTCACCTGAATGTCCAGTCACACCTTCCTACCTTCCCCCCCCCCAGTTGTACATAATCCTGCCCCAGCTTCACAAGGTCTCTGGATCCTGGGAGGCGCTAGAAGACACAGACTGTAGAAGTCAGCAGCTTTGGGGAAGCCATCATCCAGGCTGTAGCGAGACCTTGGTGGCACAGCGTTGGGGTACCCCGTACTCCTGGAAGCAACCCCTGACCCAGGCTCTGTAATAAGTTCTGAGTCAGACTCAGTGGACTCGCACTTTGGTCTATTGCTACTTCCCTATCTGGAGTGAAGAGATGTTCCTATCTTCCCAGGAAATGTTACACAAGGCCACACAGGACAGGCCCAGGCATGTCAGCCTCTCTTGTCTTACCCACCACAGGAGAACAAGAGATCCTGCCTCAGAAACCAAGTGGAAGCAGAGAGTGCCAGGAAACGGTGTCCTCTGACCTCCGTGCGTGCACTGTGACGCACAGGCAGGCGCACACACTCTCACTTGCTCAGATAACAAATAAAGGACTGGAGAGGCTTAGCAGTTATGAGGGCTGGCTGCTCCTCCAGGGGACCTGGCTCCCAGCACCCACAGGTGGTTCTCAAAGGCCTGTGACCCCAGTTTTAGGAGATCTGACACCTTCTGGCCTCCACGGGCACCACACACACACGGTACATATACATATGTGCAAACATTCATACCCACTAAGATAAATACTTTTAAATGAGCATGTTTTAGAATGGCTAAACTGTTCATAACACATAAGGATGTGTGAGCACTAACAGAAGAAGCGACTCCACTCTGGTAAGACTTGATGGACCAATGAACTTACTGAAGTCACCCTCAGGAGCATGGGCCGCTCAAAGAAAGGATACCGCAGAGAAGTGGGCCGTGTAAGTTAGGGGCAGCCACACTAGGGGACAGTCCAGCCCTAATCAGTTGTTCACCTCTTCTAGGTCCTCAGGGAGGGATGAGGATCTGTGAAGAGCTGAGCCCCCTTCCCAGAGGAGAGGCTAACAGGCCGAGTATGTGAGAGTCTCATTCTGATGATGATAGTGAGGTGTCACGTCCAACCTAAAGGACATGGCTCCACACCACCCACCACCCTCTGGCAGGACCTGCCCACCCAGGGTGCAGGAGGATGGCTTTTCTACAGATGCTCAGTAACCACGGAGCCCTGGGTCTAGGGTTACTCCCCACCAACCAAAGCGTGGGTCTGTCCTCCCCTGGCCTGACCTGGCACTGACCAGCACAGCCCCACACAGCCTCTCTGGCTCACCATGACCCCAGCTCACCGTGACCCCATACTAGTCCTCCCAGATCTGTTCGGTGTGGCCAATGTCTACCTTTCTTGCAAGAGCAGGCAGAAAGAAAACTAATGCCTGCTTTTCTGCATCAAAACCCTCCAGGTTGGGGCTGGAGAGACAGCTCAGCAGTTAAGAGCACTGGCTGTTCTTCTAGAGACCCAGGTTCAAGTCCCAGCAACCACATGGTAGTTTACAACCATCTATAACTCCAGTCCCAGGTGATCCAATGCCCTCTTCTGACCTCTGAGGGCATCAGGCACACATGTGGTACACATACAGACAATGCACATAAAATCAGATATAAATATGGTTTTATATTATTTTATTTATTTATTTATTTACTTGTTTGTTTGTTTGTTGGTTGGTTGGTTGGTTGGTTGGCTTTTTGGTTGAGACAGGGTTTCTCTGAATATCCCTGGCTGTCCTGGAACTCACTCTGTAGACCAGGCTAGCCTCAAACTCAGAGACCCACCTGCCTCTGCCTCTCAAGTGCTGAAATTAAAGCTATGTGCCAGCTGATAAATGTGTTTTTAAGCAAAGCAAAAAAAAAAGTCAACAGAGAGGAGAGAGCACCAGGTAAAGCTAAGCTGGGCTCACCAAACACATCCAAGCCCCCTGCAGGTCACAAGTGTCCCTCTGCTCCCCTGTCATTTCAGCCTGGCAAGAGCGTGTGGGCCAGCATCGTAAGGTGGGATAGTGCGGGATATCCCTGGCCTAGGGGTGCGTTCTCAAAAGCCTGGACAAAACCGGGGGATTCGTGGCTGGACAGCGCCACCTGGTGGACATAGTAGGAATAAGCAAAGTCGTTTTGCTCTTGGTTCTGGGTTTGTCTCTTAAGTCTTTGAGATTTCTGAACCTTTTCCCTGCAGGAATCTGTGTACTAGAAATCTCAGTCTGTTGTGCTGAGGGTGTGGCTCAGTGACAGGACACGTACAGAGCATGCCTGAGACACTTCAATACTCTTCAATACTCTTAGCTATGACTAGGCTTCAGAGGACCCAACCTGGGAACTTAAAGTAAGGCAGGAGGGTGTGCAAAAGGATGCAAATAAACACTTTTCTAAACAGGTGCACACTGATGTCAAAGAAGATCGGCCCTCAGGGTCATCCCAGAAATCTCTGGCCAGAGAGAGGATGACATCCTAACATGCTGAACACAGGTGACATTCTGAAAAGACACTGAGTTCCTAGTTAGCTTCAGCTGACATCTTCACACAGCCTGGAGTTACCCCCGGGTGTTTCAAATGGGAGGGTTACCTCCATCAGACTGGCCTGCAGGCACAGCTCTAGGAGGGTGGGTCACAACCTGTGGGTCATGACCCCTTTGGCAAACCTGTCTCCAAAAATATTGCATGGCAATTCGAAACAGTAGCAAAATTAGAGTTACGAAGTAGCAACAAAATAATTTTATGGTTGGGGGTCATCACAACATGAGGAACTGTGTTAAAGGATCACAGCGCTGGGAAGGCTGAGAACCACTGGTCTAGGGCATTGGCTGCTGATTGATCTAGAAGGTCCCCGCCCACTGTGGGCTGTGCCAACCCTAGCCATCCTCTATGGCCTGCTTCAGTACTTGCCTCCAGTTCCTGCTCCTTCGGCGATGGGAGTGTAAATGGAAATAAACCCTCTCATCCCTAGTTGCTTTTGGTCACAGTGTTTACCGTGGCAACACAAACACCAACTAGGGAACCAACATGAACAGAACTACACCGAAAACATCCAGGGCCCTTGACTCTCTACTTAGAAAATAGTTAATTAAGGCAGGCATGGCTCAGCACTTGCCACCAAGCCTCACAACCCAAGTTCAATCCCATGGCCCACATAGTGGACAGAGAGAATCAGTTCCCCTAAGAGTTGTACACACACACACACACACACACACACACACACACACAACCACGGCACATATGTAATACACACAAAAATTTTACAAATATTTTTAAAAGAAAAAGAAAAAACTGCCCAGAGGGCTGGGGAGATGGTTCAGTGAGTAAGGCATGAGGACCCGGGTTTGGATTCTCAGAGTACACATTAAGCCAGACAAAGCAGCATCAGCAGGCATCTGTAATCCTGGCATCCCTATCAGGAGATTCCCAGAAGTGCGTGGGTCACGGCAGCTGGCACCTTTGGACAGAGACAGTGGACCCAGTGGGCTGACTCAGGCTGTGACCCTGGCACCAGGCATGCTCAGCACCACAGTGTCTTCCTCAAGCCCAGGACTGATGATTTAGCTTCATCTCACCTTTCCCGGAAATAGGTGGGACATGGTTGGCAAAACAGTGTCGGTTAGAAAAGCTGCTTCTGTGGCCACTGAGGGCACAGCTGTGGCCTAGAGCTCAGAGACGTCACAGCCGAGTGCCCACAAGCTGGCATCAATAGTCACTTTCCTGTCTCGTTTCCAAGCCTGAGCTAATTTGCCCAGGGATGCTGGGGGTGCAGACTTCCCCTTTCACCGGGGCCCCTGTGAGCACAGGGTGCCAGTTTGTGCCTCTCTCCTCACCCTCCACATTGTAGGTGCCAAATAACTGCCGAAGGAACAGACTGGGTTCCAGGACTGGTTCACTTGGAGCAGAGACAAATGTGAAACCGGCTGCCAAAACTCCAGCCTCGGGATATGTCTTCAGGGCCCAGGCTTCAGGGCCTCCCCTCTGGTCTCCTGTGAGACCCAGCTGCAGCTGGATGTGAAGGTCCTCAAGTCCATGCACCTGCAGCCCAGCTCACTCCTCCCCTGACGCCCCACCCCCACCTGATGCCTTGTTTGACTGACTGTCTGCTATCAACAGGAAGGCTCCTGAGGAGGAGCATGGGGCCAAGGTGAAGGATGTTTCCTACCCAGCGATTTTCCCAATGGAACCCTCTCCTCCCACAACGGCATAGGCAGGGCAGTGATGGGCTGGCCACTCTTTATCTGCACAAGTAGCCAAAGGTAGCCACTTATCTGTCCAGGCTCATCCCTCCTACTCCATCGGGACACAGAGAGACAGCCACGAGGCTGTAAAATAGACATCTCTAGAGATAGCAGGTCCAGAGTCTCTGGGGGGAAGATCCCAGGATCACAATGCATCTTGGTTATATCTCTGTCACCCATGTGTTTCCAGAAGAACCCAGAGAACCTCTGGCCTTCAGGCAAAGTCAATGCCAGCCACTCCTGCTCCAGCCACACACACACACACACACACACACACACACACACACACACACTAGAGCTACCACCCTCACCTGCTGAAGGTACCAGATACGCAACAGACTCTGGTCATTGGCCTCCTGATGGCCCCCACGCCCCTCACCTTCACCACCTAACTCTCCACACCCACCCCTCAGAGCTTGGCTACCACAGCAAGACACCCGGGAGGAGCCTGGAAAGGTGCAGGCCTGAGTTCCTGGTCTCCTGCAGCGCACAGCATAGGGCATGGAGGTCCCAGAGCTGAAGCAGCCAGAGATGCTGGGAAGCCACAGTGGAAAAGATCGAAACCCAAAGCAACTAGGGACAGAGGCAAAGTGGCTTCCCCTTAGCAAGCTCTGAGGAGCGAAGGGAACCCCACAGGTAGTGGAGGCGCTCAGACTTGCGAAGAGGGTGGCCTCACGCCAGACTCCTCTGCAAGCTGTCAAAAACTGAGTGCCCCCCGGCCCCACAAGGGTGAGTCCAGCAGACGTGGCGTCCCAAAGCAATCGGACTGTTAAGGACCTCCTCACCACGCCCGGTGTCCCGGGATCAGAACGGCCCTGGGGAGGGGCCGATGGAACCAGGGGATGCTTGAGAGCTGACGACCACAGAGAAGGAGCGGGGGAAGGAGGGGGGAGAAAGGGAGGGAGGGAAGAGGGAGGGAGAGGGAGGAGTGAGGGGAGGGAGAGGGGGAGGGGGAGGGGGAGGGAGGAGGGAGGGGAGGGAGGGAGGAGGGGTGGGCTCCTGGCCCAGCTGCCAGCTCTGGAAATCCTGATGGGCACTTAGAGCAGCATAATTCAAAATGCACTTCTCACTTCTTTGCAGTGGGGCCAAGGTGCAGTACCATCCCACGAGGGACCCTAGAGGAAAGATGCTCAGGGCTGGGGGCACTGAAGACCACCGGACTCCAGGTGGAAGGAGGCCCCAGTTTGTCCTCCACAGGCTGAGCACATGGATGAAGGCCGAGCAGCATCAGGGGAAAGGTACAAAGCGTTGTTCTTGGCTCCCATCCTGTTCCTCAGGACCTCCACCACCTCGACTATGACCCGCAGAAGCCTGCGGCCTGCCTCTGACCATGCAGCCCCCCAGTTCCTACAGGGCTGCTGGAAAGCTGGAGAGACAAGCTTCACCCCAGAGCTGAGTTTGGCATACGCTGAATCCCATTTCACCATTTTCATGGCTGGCTCGGGCCTTTTCCCCACTCATGCGCTCAGGAAAAACACAAGGCACGTGCCTTGCTGAGCCCCCCAAAGCCAAGCAGCAAAGGGGTGCTGATGACTCTCAGGCCCCCAGACACAAGTCGGGGGGCCTGTGAAGCTGGGGTATCCCAGGGATGAGCTCAGAAAAGAACCCCAGGCCCAATCATCCTCAGCCTCCTTTCCCAGGTAGATGCCTTGACTCTCCATCTGTGGCCTCTAGAAGGTTCTCCACCCCAGCCAAGGGTCTGCAAACAGGACGCCAGCAGCATGGTTAGCTCTCACAATAAGCCTACCCAGAATCTCAGAGAGCGGGCACAGACAGAGCCACATTCGACCCTGCCCCACACCCCAACACTGCTCAGTAGACCTGGAGACCATAAGAAGGCCCTGCTGGACAGAGGGTCCCAGGGACAGAGCTGAACTGATCCATACCTCTGCACAGCCCATCCATAGCCAACACTCCAAGGTGAACTGCCCCAGGCCACATCCTCTAGAACTCTGAACTGATTCTTAATTAATACACAGCTGGTGGCCCTGATCAAATAATGGACAGATGCATTATGTGCAAGGCATGTGGCTTGGGACAGCTACCTGAGGGCAAGAGGGGGGTGCGGAGAGAAGAGACGGAAGGACAGGCTGGCATTGTCCCAATAAAGAGCCAGGTCAGAGACAGGGCCTGTGACTGCAGAGGTCTCGAGTGAGAGATGGGAGTGTAGGGTTTAAAAGGAGACCCTCGCTGGAAAGACGGCGCAGCGGTTAGGCGCACTTGCTGCTTTGGCTGAGAACCAGGTTTGGGTCCCAGCACTCACGTGACAGCTCACAACCATCTGTAACTCCAGTTCTAGGGGATGCAATGTCCTCTTCTGGCTTCTGTGGGTACTGTACATACATGGTGCACAGACACATGCAGCCAAAACACCTATACAATAAATAAATAAAATTTTAAAAATAAAAAAAAACTTCTAAAATGGATCTAGCAGTACACACTTATAATCCCAGCACTCAGAAATGGAGGCAGGAGGATGGCCTTGAGTTTAAGAATAGCCTGGGCTTCATATGTTAATACCCTGCCTCAAAAAGAAAAAGAAAAAGAAAAAAAATTAAAGCAACTCCAAAGAACACACAGCACCACTGTTTGTCACTGTCCTGGTTGTTCTTGTCACTTAATCAAAGACACATTTACTTTGTCTGAGGTGTTCAGGATGTGGTCCACATGGCTGTGGGATCATGAGGCAGCTGGTCACATTGTATCTACAGCACTCAGAAAGCAGACAGATGAATGTTGGTACTCATCTTCATTGATTGATTGATTGATTGATGTAATGATGGATTGATTGATTGAGACATGGCCTGTCTTAGTCACTTTTCTTTTATTTATTATGTAAACAGTGTTCTTTCTGCAAGTTTGCCATATGCCAGAAGAGGGCATCAGATCTCATTATAGATGGTTGTGAGCCATCATGTGGTTGCTGGGAATTGAACTCAGGACCTCAGGGAAAGTAGACAGTGTTCTTAATCTCTGAGCTATCTCTCCAGCCCTCTTAGTCACTTTTCTATCACTGTGATAAGACACCATGACCAAGGTGCAACCTATAGAAGAAAGAGTTTTGAGGGGCTTACAGTTTCTGAGGGTGGATCTATGACCACCATGGCAGGGACCATGGCAGCAGCAGGCATGGCACTGGAATTGGAGCTGAGAGCTCACATCTTGATCCACAAGCAGGAAGCAGAGAGCACACTGGGGATGGTTCTAGTCTTTTGAAACCTCAAAGCTGGTCCATGGTGACACACCTGCTCCAACAAGGCCACACCTCCTAATCCTTCCCAAACAGTCCCACCAACTGGAGACCAACTATCCAAACATACGAGCCTACGGAGGCCATTCTCATTCACAGCACCACAGGACCTTACTATGCAGCTTACTGATTGGCCTGGAACTCACTATGTAGACCAGGCTGGCCTCAAATTTAGAGATCCCCCTGCCTCTGCTTCCCGAGTGCTGGGATTAAAGATGTACATCACCACACCTGTCATTAAAGGGGTGTTTTTAAGAGATTTGTTTGCTTATTTATTCTTATCCATGTGTATGTGTGTGTGCCTGAGGGAATACATGGGGACCACACGCATACAGGAGCCCCCAGAGGCCAGAAGACAGCATCAGATCCCCTGGAACTAGAGTTACAGGCAGTTGTAAGCCACCATGTGAGTGCCTAGAACTGAACTCGGGTCCCCTGGAAGAACAAACAGCATTCCTAACCACTGAGCTGCCCTCTAGCCCTCTCCTTTTTATTTAGTCTGGGATGCTAGTTCACAAGGTGAACCACCCTAATTCAGAGGGGGTCTCCCAGCCTCAGCTAAGCCTCTCGGGGAACACTCTCATCAACACTCAGAGGTGTGTCTCCTAGGTGACTCTAAACCCCTTCAACCTGACACTGAAGATTACTCATCCACCACCCCCCAGAGACCATCCACTGCCCTCAAAGTCCCCCCACCATGGCCAATGGATACCTGCAGAGGGGCTCCTGGACTCCCCTCCACCTGTCTCCATTCTGGCTTGAGTTCAGGAGCCTCCTGACTTGGAACCTGGTTTACGTAAGGACTGAGAACTAGGCAGCTGGGGAGCTGGCTCAGTAAGCACGTGAGAGTTCTTGCTATGCAAGCATGAGCGCCTGGGTCAGCGGTGGCTGCGCATGCACCTGGGTCAGCTGTGGCTGTGCATGCGCCTGGGTCAGCTGTGGCTGCGCATGCGCCTGGGTCAGCTGTGGCTGCGCATGCCTCCCACACAGTGCTGGGCGGGAAGGGTGGACAGCAGAACCACCGGGGTTTGCTGGTTGTCAGCCTGAGGGAAGAGCGTCAGGCTCCAGATGCAGTGGAAGACTGTCTAGAGGATGCAACGGAAGGTGATAGAGGACACTTGACATGCACCTCTGGGCTTTGCATACTGGTGCAGGGGCACACACACATGCACACATATCTACCACACACATTCACACACGCGCATGCACACAAAACTCACCAGAGACCATTGCACCATTCACTGCTCTCACAGCCTGTCTGGGTTCTTAGTGTGATGGCGCACACACACACACCACACACACCACACACACCACACACACACACACACACACACACCACACACACCACACACACATACACACATACACACACACACACCACACACACACACACACATACACACACACACATACACACACACACACACACCACACACACACACACACACACACACACACCACACACACCACACACACACACACACACACACACACACACAATGAAGCTGGAAGCTAGCAGCTCTCCCCAGCCCACACACCTATTATCTAGACCTTTGATAGCATTCATCTTCACAAGAATGAGGCAATATCTCTTTGTGGTTTTAACTTGCATTTCCCTGGTAGTAAGTACCAATGGGTTTCTTCCATCTTTCAAACAGTAGCTTTGTATAGTCCTGGGTGACCTGGAATTCAGTATGTAGCCCAGGCTGGCCTTGAACTCATGGCACTACTGTCTCTGCCTCTCCAGAGCTACGATTTAAAGGCGCATGCTACCATGGCCAGACACTGCCCGTTATTTTAATGAGGTCCGCAGTCCCCCTAGCAGCTCTCTGCGCTTTCTATCTTCTATGTGGTCTTCTGCGCTTGGAGACGCCCCTCAGACCCTCCCCGGCTACGCAAGCCTCTCTTAGCTCTAAGCAGCCTTCCATACCTCATCCCCTTTGTCTATTTTTGGTTTTGCTTCCTGTACTTTGGGGGTCTTATTAAAAACTCCTTTCCCCGCTCCAATGTATAATAAACGTGTCTAGAGTCTCAAGAAAAAAAAAAAACAAAAAACAAAAAACCTTACTTCTGCAGAAAGGTGCATAGCTCTGCCTAACCCAGCAGGCAAGCACACCCAAGGGTCCTGTGCCTGCCTCTGAGTGGTCAGCGCTCAGTCTCGCGTTCTTTCCCGATTGGCTAGCACAGAGGGGCGTGGTTTCTAGGGAGAAATGAAACTTGAGCACATATTTTGATTTCAAGTGCTGACCCCAAGGAATCTGAATTTCTGCCAAGCAGCTCCCTTGCAATTTAACTTTTTAATGGAGTTGTGTCTCGTTTAACCCTAAGACAGAAGAGATGGTTCATTTGTTTATATTTCCCACGAGTGTCCTAAGGAGTTTCCTGTTTGGTTCTAGTCTCGGTCCAACTCGCATTCTCCCATCTGTTTTGATTTGGTTTCTGTGGCTGGTGAAGCAAAAAAGGATTCCGTTCTTCAAGTGGCTATGGATTCCCCCAGTCTCAACACCACTTACTCAAACACCGTCCATTCTCCAACACGTGCGCCCAGCTGAAACCACTGCCGAAACACAATTGGTTGCAGAAATGTGGGTTTCCACCTAAGCTCTCTGTTTATGATTTGTTTTCATTGTGTCTATGTATGTGATTGTGTGTGTGTGCATGTACACATGCTGTGTGTGCGTGCGTGCGTGTGTGTGCATGTGCGTGTGCGTGTGCGTGTGTGTGTGTGTGTGTATACATGATACATGTACATGATGCTCAAGGAGACCAGGAGAGAGTAACAGATCCCCTGAAGCTGGAGGAGTCTGGAGTCACAGGCAGAGGCACCCCACAAAGGTGCTGGAGACTGAACCTGAGTCCTCTGGAAGAGCAGCTCTTACCATCTCTCCAGCCTCCTCTGTTCTTTTTGTACTGTTTTTCTATTTGCTTGATTTGTTTCTTGAGACAGAGTCTTATTCTGAAGCCTCCTAGAACTCACTATGTAGCCCAGAATGGCCTCATACTTAAGCAATTCTCCTGCTAGGATTATAGGCGTGAGCCTCCGTTCTGTTCCCCTGAGATACTTGGTTATTTTTACGTCAGTACCCACTGCCAGCCCCCAACACAGACAAGCTCTTGTTTGGGGGGCTTGTCTCCGTCCAGACAGAGTATGGCGTTCTCTGAACCCAGCCCTAGGTTCCTTGCCGTCCTCCAAAGGCCGACTCTATTCTTTTCCATTTTTAATTCCAGCTGTGGTAAAAATGCACACCGTGTTTACACTCACCCATCGGGCTCCAAACTCCCATCTCACAAAGCTGGGCCTCAGGCTGGACAGCTCAGTCGTGAAGAGCACCAGCTCACGCAGAGGCCCGAGTTTGGTTCCCAGCACCCACCTCAGGTAGCTCACAACCCCCTATAACTCCAGCTCCAGGGGAGTCTGAGGCCTCGGGCCTCTGTAGGACCTGCACTCACGTGCACATACCCACACATGGGCACATATACACACAATTAAAAATAAAAGTGAATCTTTAAAAAGCTGAACCTCTGCCCCTCCCCCGAGTCCCGGGAAACTCCCACTCCACCGTCTCTGAGGCCAGCTCTTTAGATGCTATATGCAAGTAGGATTGGCTGGCAGCCGGGCCGAGTGGAATCAGCCGGTGGCCCAAAAGGCCTCAGTTGGTTAAGTGCTTGTCACAAAAGCATGGGAACCTGAGTTCAATCCCCAGAACCCATTAAAAATCCAGGCTGGTGGCATGTGTTTGTAATCCGGGCACTGGGGTTCTGGAGGCAGGTGGGTCCCTAGGGTTCTCTGGCCAGCTGGCCTAGCCAAATCAGTGAGTTCCAAGACAACAAGAAACCCTGTCTAAAAGAAGGTGGATTGAGGCCCAGCACCCAAGGTCATCCTCCGGCCTCCACACACAAGTGCACACACACACCTCCCACACACCCCACCCCTGCCACACCCCCATCCCTCTCACACACTCCCATCCCCCACACACACACACACCTCCCACACACACACCTCCCACACACCCCACCCCATCCCTCTCACACACTCCCATCCCACACACACACACCTCCCACACACCCCTACCCCTCCCACATACACACGGCCCTCCCACACACACCCATCCCTCATACACACACACACCCCTCACACACACCCCTACCCCTCCTACACACACACACCCCTCCCACATACACACACCCCTTTCCCACACACCCCTACCCTTCCCACGCACCCCATCCCACGTCTGAAACAATGAGGCACCCATACACACCGCACCAATCATGGGTGCCCTAACTGTGGCTGTACTCCCTGCAAACGAGCCAGGAAGGCCTGGGGCGGGTGAGGCCAGAGAGGGAGGGAGGAGGAAGCACCCTGTGTCCCTAGATCGACACTGAGCCCACAGCACATAATCCTGTTAAGATATTAATCCTCATTTATCCAGAGAAGAGGCAGCAGCGGCTGAGACACAGCCCCTCAGAAGCAATAAAAGGCAAGCCACTGATAAAGTGGGAAGGCCACTAATAAAACCCCACAGTGCAAAGGTCAGTGAGCGCCTGGCAATCCGCAGGCCACCTCCAGGGCTCTGGCCACAGGAGCCAGATGCAGCAGGAGTCAGGGCCTGCAGAGGCACAGGGGCAGAGAGGAGCCTGGCTTCCTTAGATCCTGGAGTGGGACCACCTGGAGGAACCACCACCCAGGACCATCACGCCTCTCCACCCAAGTTTCTCTCCACCAATGCCCTGGTCATAAGATCACAGCCCTTCGGAGCACTGGATGGTCCCAAGAGCATAGGGATGAACTGGGACCTGCTGTCCCTGCTAGCCTCTGCTGTCCCCAGACTCCTGTCCCAGAAGCATGAGAAACAGTCCCTGACAACAACCTGTGCACCACAGGAATTCCCCCAAGGATATTCAGAGTGACAGCATGTCCTAGACCCTGTCTGAAAAAGCATAAGATTTGTCTTGGGGACTTGGCCATGTCTCAAAGTCTAGGTCTTCATGACCCAGTTTCCTCCCCATGGAGAATTTCTACTCCAGCTAAGTTACACAGTCTGCTTTACCATCTCCATGCCCTAAAGCAAACTGTTGTCAGCCATGACACCCCCAGAGGACATCGGACTGGGAGTCTGGGAACCCTGACCTGATCCAGTGTGCCTCCAGCAGAAGGGACAGACAGGCTCCCTCCCTGTCTCCGGGGCACCAGCGTCCCTGGCAGCATCAACCCAACTGCACCAGAGAAGGAGAGAGCCAAGAAGTCCAGACAGGCCCAGATGCACACAGATGCTGTACAGAACCAGTCCAGCATCCTCTACGAAGTCAGGCCTTGGTCCAGGAGCTGGGGACTGGGCTGCTCAGCCTCGTGGGGGAGACACAAACAGAAGTCATTCATGCACACAATCTACTGCAGAGAGCGGGTGCTGGGCCTGTGAAGGACAGCACAAGAGTCCCTCAGCCAGCAGTAGAGAGGTGGTTCTCCAGCCTGAGCCCGTGGGGTTTGGCTGCCCAGGACGAATGTCACCCACGCTGGTGTCAATCCTGGGATCGGGTCTCAGAGCACCAAGGGCGTCCCCAGCAAGGAAAGCAGACGTGTACCCGAGCTCCTGCGTGTGCTCAGCAGATGCCCCCTGCCACAAATGCCACACCCAGAGTTGCACAGGGCCCTGCCTCTCCAGGCTCACACCTGCTGACGAAGCCGAAAGCCGCATGAGCAGATCCGTGACTTTAGAGGTGACATCACTGGAGGCAAAGAGCATCGCAGACACAGATCTGGTCTCTACACAAGTCTGAGTCTTAGAGGCTGGAGATGTGTGGGCGAGCATGAAGTGCCTGGCCTGAGAGTGCCAGAGAGTGAGGAAGTGCTCAACACACACACATCAGACACTTACACACCTATACCCAGGACATGCATGTGTAAATTCATTCCCACACATATCAAATATATACATCTGTACAAATATATGGAAGGCATGTGTAAGCATGCATTTGTGTGCACATTTGTGCGCATGCACATGTGTATATATATATACATCTGCAGTCTGAGTGGTGAGAACCGGTGATGTGGTATCTTTAGCCCACCTCTGTGGCAGACCTAACACCCTGGGAGCAACAGATAAAACCTTTTGGAGTGTGTCGACTTAGCAGACCACGAACTTCCACCAACCCAGACCGTCACCAGACAGCAGCTCAGGCCGGTTGCAGCTAGATCCCAGCTTGCTGTGGCCCCTCTGGGGATCTCACCAGTGTATTTTAAAAGCTTCTTGGTTTATGACCTTCT
Source organism: Peromyscus leucopus (assembly GCF_004664715.2). Taxonomy (NCBI): domain Eukaryota; kingdom Metazoa; phylum Chordata; class Mammalia; order Rodentia; family Cricetidae; genus Peromyscus; species Peromyscus leucopus. The sequence continues at coordinate 103,452,402 of NC_051086.1, forward strand.
TTGTTAATATAAAAACTTCGTGCTGGGCAGTGGTGGCGCACACCTTTAATCCCAGCATTCGGGAAGCAGAGGCAGGCGGATCTCTGTGAGTTCAAGGCCAGCCTGGGCTACAGAGTGAGATCCAGGACAGGCACCAAAACTACAAAGGAATCAGAAAGTGTCTCTGTGGGTCCCAGAAGAGGGAACCTGTGTCCTGCGGGCGTTGGCTGCACCTCAGCAGAGGCTTCTGATGGCTTCTGTGTCACCCACGTGCAGGGTTATCCCTGGCTGGCTGTGTCTACGGAGCAGGGGTCCTAAGGAAGGCTGCGGGGAGATGCAGTTCAGTTTTACCTCATGACTGACCCAAGGGTTCCCTTTTTCCTTTCTGCCAAACCTGCATATCTTGTTCATCCAGTCCCTCACCCTCACCACCCCCACCCCCACCCCTCACCCCCACCACCCCTCACCCCCACCACCCCTCACCCCCCCCCCCCCCTCACCCCCACCGCCTCACCCCCACCGCCCCTCACCCCCACCGCCCCTCACCCCCACCGCCCCTCACCCCCACCGCCCCTCACCCCCACCGCCCCTCACCCCCACCACCCCTCACCCCCACCCCCCTCACCCCCACCACCCCTCACCCCCACCACCCCCACCCCCCACCCCCACCCCCACCCCCCCCCCACCCACCCCTCACCCCCACCGCCCCTCACCCCCACCCCTCACCCCCACCGCCCCTCACCCCCACCGCCCCTCACCCCCACCGCCCCTCACCCCACCGCCCCTCACCACCACCGCCCCTCACCCCCACCGCCCCTCACCCCCACCGCCCTCACCACCACCCCTCACCACCACCGCCCCTCACCCCCACCCCCACCCCTCACCCCCACCCCTCACCCCTACCTCTCACTCCCACCACCCCTCACCACCACCGCCCCTCACCCCCACCACCCCCATCACGTCTCACTCACCACACCCCAGAGCTCCTTACAAGACCAAGGAGGGGCCCAGGCTGGGGTGTCCTGTGGGCAAGGCTAACCTTAGGGTCAGTGCAGACTGGGCCTGAGAAGCCGGTCCCACAGGTCCTCCCCCAGCTATGCTGAGGACCCCCAGGCCTTCTAGCGTCAGTGGTTGGAGAGGAGGCTGTGGTGGTCTGAGTGAAAATGGCCCCATAGGCTCATAGGGATTGACACTGGAGGAAGTTGTCTCTGGGGTTGGGCTTTGAGGTTTCAGAAGCTCGAGCCAGGCTCAATGGCTCACCCTCTCTTCCTGGTGCCTGATAATCCAGATGTAAAACTCTCAGCCCCTCTCCAGCACCAGTGTCTGCCCGTGTGCCACCATGCTTCCCGCCATGACGACAGTGGACTAAACCTCTGAACTGTAAGCCAGCCCCAATTGAATGCTTTCCTTTAAAGAGTTGCCATGGTCATGGTGTCTCTTCACAGAAATAAAACCCTAACTAAGACAGAGGCCCGGCCACTCTGCCTCCAGCTGGGTTCTCCTCTGAGATCAGAGGAGCTGGGAGTTTCTGTGAAAACTGGGTGGGGGGCAGTTTCCGGTGACAGTCAACCTTCCGCTCTGAGACACAGGACCCCCTCCTCCATCAGAAGGGCCCTGGAGGATGAAGGGAGAGGGAGGGAGGAGGCAGGGGACTCCATTAGAGATAGAAGCTCACACCCCTCACGTGCAAAGTCTAGGCTGGTGACAGCCTGTCTCTGGAGATGCATGGGATAAAAGGTCTGGCTGACCCTGGGACTTTGCTCCACTCCTGGCCTGAGCTGTCTGTGCACCTGTTCATCCAAGAGCCCATCATGGGACACTCAGCTGTCCTCCTCGCCGTGGCTCTGGCCATCCTCCTGGCCTGTGGGACTGGGGCTCCAGTCCAAAGGCAGCGCAAGTTACTCCTTGTATCCTTTGATGGCTTCCGCTGGAACTATGACCAAGATGTGGACACCCCTAACCTGGACGCCATGGCTCAAGAAGGGGTAAAGGCTCGATACATGACTCCTGCCTTTGTGACCATGACCAGCCCTTGCCACTTTACGATCGTCACTGGTGAGTGTCAGCCTCAGGATGGGGCTTGGGGATGGAAGGAGCCTGAGACATCGGGTGGCAAATGGAAGGCACCCTGGGCAAAAGTGAGAGGTCACTGCCTTGAGGAGGGGGCCTCCAGTGCCCAGACAAGGGCCCTTTAGGAGTCTTCTTTGGTGGCACCTGTTCAAGGGCTTGTTCCACAGCTGTCCCATGGGGGTGTGTTGTAGGACCTTCAGGTGACTGTGGGCTCCCAAAGTCTCTTCCCTGGGCTTGCTCCACACATGCCCTGCACCTCTGCTCCCCTCTCAGGCAGATACATCGAGAACCATGGGGTCGTCCACAACATGTTCTACAACACCACCACCAAGGTGAGGTGGCCTTACCACACCACGCTCGGTATCCAGAGGTGGTGGGACAACGGCAGCATACCCATCTGGATCACAGCCCAGAGGCAGGTAAGATGGCCCTGCCCACGGGGAAACTGGGGCCATGTTGGGGGATCCACAGCAGACTCATGCATCCCTGCCTCCTGGGATAGAAGGCTGCTGAGTGAGCTCCTGACGACCATGCAGGCTCAGCTATGGTCTCAAGGGAGACCGGGACTGAGGGCGTAGCAGGGTTGGCAGAGGGCTTGCCTGACATGCATGAAGCTCTGGGTTCTAGCCTCAGCCCTGCAGAAAGCCAGGTGTGGTGGGGCACACCTGCAGGAAGATCAGGAGTTCAAGGTCATCCTTGGCTACATAATGAGTCTGAGTCCAATCTAAGATATGCAAGACCCTATCGATGAAGGAAGGAGAGAAGGAGGGGGGAGAAAGGGAGGGGGAGAGAGGGAGGAGGGGAGGGAAGAGGGAGAAGAGGGCTGGGGAGGGAGGCAGGCCATGCCCTCAGGCCCTTTGGCTCTGAAGAGGAGGAACACCTTCACACTGGGTAGCTAACTCAATAAGGAAGTGCTGAGCAAAGAGCCTTTATCTGGTTCCAGTCCAACACTGGGCATTTGGACACTAAAGATTAAACAGGCGGGTGCAGTGTGAGACCAGGGATCACCCCAATTTGCAACGCCCCAGGAGATTTTTCAAGTGAGGCTTCTAGTCAGCCAGGTCAAAGGGAGGATTTCCAGGAAGGCAGGAACAACCCTCAGCCCACGGCCCATGTTTCCACTTGCACCTGAGTGAGAGACTCCGGTTATGTGGCACTTGGAGCTCCAGAACCAAAAAGCCAAGTGAGAACTCAGCCTGCCCTGCTGCTCCGTCCAGAGGCAGGAATGAGGGAACCGGGCAGGAGCAACTGACAGGAACCACGGGCTCGTGAAAACAGGGGGTTGGAGACAGACAGAATGGGCAGCAAGGATTTATGGGTCGGTGGATGAGCAGGTGGATGGGATGGGGTGGGCAGAGGAGAAGACATTGAAGGAGGCCAGGAAACAGCTGAGCCTCGAGGAAGGATGCTGAAGGACATGGCATGTGGGGACATTTCCCATGCACAGTCTCAGTTCGTGCTCGACGACACTGGGTGCTTGTCCCCTGGACGAATTGTCCCTTTCCCTGATCTGTGAAATAAGATCAACCTAGAAAACAAAAGGCCTCGAGGCAGTGGGCAAAGCGAATGAGGGGCCCAGAGAGAAGCCGGCAGCTCGTGGAACTTATGCTACCTTATCCTGCAGGGCTTAAAAACCGGCTCCTTCTTCTACCCTGGCGGGAACGTCACCTACCAAGGAGAGGCCGTGACAATGAGCAGAAAGGAAGGCATCTTCCACAATTACAAAAACGAGACTGAGTGGAGGGAAAACGTGGACACCGTGATGAAGTGGTTCACGGAGGAGGGTGCGGCCCTGGTCACTCTCTACTTCGGGGAGCCAGACTCCACCGGCCACAAATACGGCCCTGAGTCCCAGGAGAGGAAGGATATGGTCAAACAGGTGGACAGGACTGTGGGCTATCTCCGGGACAGCATCACGCGCCACCGCCTCACAGACAGCCTCGACCTGATCATCACATCCGACCACGGCATGACAACAGTCCACCAGAAAGCCAGCGACCTAGTCGAGTTCCACAAATTCCCCAACTTCACCTTCCAGGACATCGAGTTCGAGCTGCTAGACTACGGGCCCAACGGGATGCTGATCCCCAAGGAAGGGATGCTGGAGAAGGTGTACAGTGTCCTCAAGGATGCCCACCCCAGGCTGCACGTGTACAAGAAGGAAGACTTCCCCAAGAGCTTCCACTACGCCAACAACTCCAGGATCACATCCCTGCTCATGTACAGTGACCTCGGCTACGTCATCCACGGGGTCAGTGGGCCGCTGCAGGGCTTGTGGGTGGCACCCTGATTCTATCTACCCCCTAGTGGCTGTCAGCCACCCAAGGGACACACTCAGCACTGTGCAACAAGAGTGTGTGTTGTACGTGTGTGTGTGCACTTAGGATAAAGTGTGGGGATCCCAGGCTCACGGGGTGGGGGGGGTTCCAGGGAGAGACAGGAAATAGAGCCCACACCCCATCCCATAAGCAGCACATATGGGCATGCACCCTGAACCATGAACTCAGGCTGACATCTCTACCCCACTCAGTGTTGGTAGGGCCTCCATGTAGTCCACAGTTATTCACTGAGGTCTAGAAGCTGTCTAAGCACACAATGTAAATTTTTCCTAAAGTCATCCACCCACACAGGTGCCAACCCATTGGGGAGCAGGGAAAGGTTGAGAAGGAGGTGCTGGGGACAGTGTGGCCCTCACTAACGAACCAGAACCCTTGCCCCTCCCTGCAGAGAATTAATGTCCAGTTCAACAAGGGTGAACATGGTTTCGACAACCAAGACATGGATATGAAGACCATCTTCCGTGCTGTGGGTCCAAGTTTCAAGTCAGGCCTAGAGGTGGAGCCCTTTGAGAGTGTCCACGTGTATGAGCTCATGTGCCAGCTGCTGGGCATTGTGCCAGAGCCCAACGATGGGCATCCTGGCACCCTGCAACCCATGCTCCGATCAGGTGAGGCGGGGACACCCCTCCTCTGGGGTCCATGCTGGCATGTACACCACCTGGGAGCTTGCAAGCCTGCAACCAGGCCACTGCACACACCCCAGTGGGGTTGTGGAGAGAGAAGCCTGTGGGCTCATGGGGACAACTGGAGCCCCTGGCCCCCATAAGCCTGTGAATTTGAGATACAATCCTCTCTCTCCTTCTCTCACTGGACCTTCTGTCTTTCCTAGGGTCTGCTCTCCCACTCAGCGGTCAGCTCCACTTGATGATGGTGTTGATGGGGATCCTAATGGTTCTGGTCAATACATAATGGCCCACTCAGTCAAGTTCAGAGGCCCAGAAGGCAGAGGTGGTTCCTGTTTCTCAGCTTGAAGTCTCCTCCCCCCCCGCAGGCCACCTCCCACCTCCCAGCTCCCTGCCCTCCCCATCCCCCACTTCACCCACTCCTACCTCCAGCCCAGCAGCCAGAATACAGCGTCTGGACTCCACCACACTAGTGATGCCAACCAGCCTGGCAGCCAGAGAACTGCTCTTGAGGTCCTTTCCAGCACAGGCTTGGAGGACAACTCTGCAAAGCAGACAGGCTATCAGATCCCGCCACAACCCTGCCGCCTTCTAGATGCCTCCACCTAGAGTCACCACCACTCCTTCCTGCCACCATCCCGAGTTCCTGTGGAGGGGACCTCAACCCTCACAGTGAGCTGGTTTGAGGAGAACCGCGAGGCTAGCTGGTTCCAGAATGCCCCAGGAACCAGCCTCACTCTGACGACATCTCAGCATGACAAGTGACAAGACCACCCTGTTTCTCTGTCCCGTGCAGTCACAACCGTTGGCCAGAGCAGAAGAAAGTCATTCAGTTCTTCTAGAAACACAGAACAGGAGCCTACTCAACGCCAGGCTGGTGGGGCTGGGGCTCAGGAACACACAGTGAACATGACAGTCCCGGCTGGGCTGTGGCTCTGGGGTGGAGCCCCTGGCCACATGCACAGGTCCTGGGCTCATCCTAGGAACCATAAGAAAAAGAAAGGAAGAAAAGGAAAAGTGGTCCTGTTTGTAACTTGGGGCCACAAGAAGGGACAGTGGTCACCAGCCCATGCCAGTGCCCATGGAGATGATGGCAGAAAGGGGATGTCCTCGGGCAGAGGCAGGGGAGGGCTGCATTTAGGGTCCCTAAACCTGAGAGAAGCCTCTCTGGGGTGGGCGTGTACTTGGGGTGAGAGGCTAAGAGATTGCCATGCCCAGCACAAGGTGAAACAGGGGATCCCAGGCACACAGGGTTTGGCAAGATTCTGAAAGGGAAAGAAGCCAGTGGGTTGGAAATCTATGTTCAAGATGCCTGTGTGCAAGATGCTTGTGTGCAAGATGCCTGTGTGCAAGATGCCTGTGTGCAAGGGAGGGTGTGTGCAAGATGCCTGTGTGCAAGATGCCCGTGTGCAAGATGCCCGTGTGCAAGATGCCCGTGTGCAAGATGCCCGTGTGCAAGATGCCTGTGTGCAAGATGCTTGTGTGCAAGGGAGGGTGTGTGCAAGATGCCTGTGTGCAAGACACTTGTGTGCAAGATGCCTGTGTGCAAGACGCTTGTGTGCAAGATGCCTGTGTGCAAGACGCTTGTGTGCAAGGGAGGGTGTGTGCAAGGGAGGGTGTGTGCAAGATTCCTGTGTGCAAGGGAGGGTGTGTGAAGGGTTGAGCACCCAAGGGAAACTACGGTGGGTGGAGTAGGACTTTGATCCAGGGTGAAGCACAAAACCAGTGAGGAGGTTAAGTCAATCCAGCGTCCAAGCAAGACACCAATCCAGGGCCAGGCAAGACACCAATCCAGGGCCAGGGAAGACTCTCAACCCAGGGCGAGACAAGACACTCAGTCCAGGGCCAGAGAAGACACCAACCCAGGGCCAGACAAGACACTCAAGCAGGCCAGGGTAGATAGAGGTGCTGTAAGGATGACAAGCTGAGGACTCCTTCAGGAGACTGGGCATTCAGAATGGAGACAGATCCTGGGTGCAGGGGATAAGAAAAGACAGCAGAAGGGTGGCCTGAGATTTGGGTCCCACAGTGGGCAGAAACACTCTCAATGCAAAGATGCTGGAAGGGCAGAGGCCCCAGGTCGTTCTGATCCAGATCCATCTTCCAGGCCTGTGAGGCATCCACTTGAAGACATAGCAGAACAACACTGTGTGCCCAGGACCCTGACACCCACTGTGACTTGGGCTGGCAGTTCACACATAAGACTCATCAGGAGAGCGATGGCTTGTCAGACCATGGGACCAGATTAGAGTCCCTTGCCAGAGGGCAAAGACGAGGAGACATGGGCACCAGTCTCTCACTGAGAAGACAGGACCAGCATATAGGTGGGAGGTGAGGAATGCTGGATCCAGACGGGACCCCAAAGAGTTTCTCACTCAACTCCCTCTTAGAGGTAAGGATGCTAAAGACAGCGCCCTCAGCTGACTAGTCCCAGCACACCAGCAACAGAGCGAAGTCTACATGCTGTCATTTCTGAACCTGCTTCCAGGTTCTGGTCCCCACACAGGCAGGGAGGTGATGACATCCCACCGTGCCAGAGTGTGCAGAACATACTCACAGCCTTGTTCTTCTGCATGCCAAGGAGTGGGCACCACAGACATCAAACTCTCAGTCAAGGAGACTAAAGCAAAACAGATTAGGTGATTTGCGTCCACAGAGGACTTTTCCCCTTAGGAGATGGTCGTGCGGTGTGTCTGCGAAACCACTCCCCTAGATAAAAAGAAAGAAGCCAAGGTGCAGACATGTAGCGCCTGCCCACTCTTGAGGTGTGAATTCTCCCACGTGGCCGGCGGCTGCCAACACGAGATCACTTCAGGGAGGCGCTGGCATTGGAATGCAGACTCAACGCAGAGCTAAACGCAGTGTCTTTCCGCCACTTTCTTCTCCAAGGGTTCCACCCACACACTTGTCACTGGGAAAGGCGTGTCACCCCAAATATGGCAGCCCTCCTCTGCCTCTGGATAGAGTCTGACAGAAGACTAGCAGGCTGCATCTCCTCTCCATCC